>NC_056748.1:329846164-329856164 GCF_019279795.1 Protopterus annectens
TGAAGGCAATTGAACAAAATCTAAGAGCAGGCAATTGCTTTCTATTTTGTTTTCACTGGTTTGCAGCAGCATTAGTGAAATCTGAAATAATTTATCTTCAGCAATGGAATGAAGGCAAATGCTATATATGTTGGCTCAGGAATTTACTGATTTGGATCTGGCTTCTCACTTCTGCAACAAGAAAAAAAAGAGTGTGGCGTTTTCAGAGTCAGCTTCATTTTTTTAATGCCTTCAGCTAGATTACACCATCAGAGTTGCAGTTTTCTAAAACTACACTTCTCTGGACAAAATATTAAAAATAAATAGGAAGAAGTTATGCTCTCCATGGGATTTTTGCAATACAGGGTATTTACACAGTCCAGTCAATCAATAAAACTCTGGCTGACACATAGGGGAAAAAGCCATGACTACACCTCAGACAGCCCATGTTTGAGTAGTGTCATGTGTGCTTGAGGGACCAGGGGTGGGGGGTGAACAGTTGATGCCAACTTACCCATCTTGGGAGACAGGCAGATTGTCTCATCACAATAGCAGCATGAAGAGCCTGCTGAGCTCTGCATGACAAGCATTGTGCCATTTGGTAGTCATATTTTGCTTGCAATGAAGTGACTGTGCATCTCCTGATGGCAGACATAGCAATGTTTACACAAAGAAAAAACATTGCTGGAAACTTCTGATGTAAAACCTGGAATTTATTGACAACACAAAACAGTTCGTAGTTAGCGCTTTCGGGCCAAAACCCTTCTTCAGACTAAAAAACAAACAGATACAGACATATTTAAAATACTCCTCAACCAACCAGATTTCAATAAAAAGCCCGCCTTTTCTTAAGGGCTGGCTTAAGGGGCACTGCTTCATTTAATCCTGGAAACCTGTGTGCAGCTAACTCAAGAATCCATTTAGATTCTACCCATTCAGTTGTTTGCTTAATATCACCACCTCTATTATTCAAAACAACATTTTGTATAACCCTAAAACTGAAGTGATGTGTGGGGTGGTTCTGTATGTGTCTGTATAAGGCATTGTGTTCATCAGAGTTCCTGATTGATGACATATGCTGTAAGACTCTGACAATCAAAATTGGAATATCATCACCAGTGATGATTCTTTAAGGGACATTGTAGGTAGTAACCCACAATTTGGTTACAGGAGGAACAGAAATCTAAAGGACATGTTATGTAAAGAGAGGGTAGCCAATACTACAAAAGCTCTGCCAATAACAAAGGGCACGGTACCTTGTGGTCACTGTAAGGCTTGTGACCACATCAATAGAGATGTAGTCTTTATTCATCCTGTAAATGGTAGGAGATTTCAGTTAAAAGGGAGAGCAACATGCAGGACAACAGATGTAGTATATTTGGCAAACTGTAACTCCTGTTCGAGTTATTACGTGGGTAAGACCAACAACATGCTTAAAGTCAGAGTCTTACAGCATATGTCATCAATCAGGAACTCTGATGAACACAATGCCTTATACAGACACATACAGAACCACCCCACACATCACTTCAGTTTTAGGGTTATACAAAATGTTGTTTTGAATAATAGAGGTGGTGATATTAAGCAAACAACTGAATGGGTAGAATCTAAATGGATTCTTGAGTTAGCTGCACACAGGTTTCCAGGATTAAATGAAGCAGTGCCCCTTAAGCCAGCCCTTAAGAAAAGGCGGGCTTTTTATTGAAATCTGGTTGGTTGAGGAGTATTTTAAATATGTCTGTATCTGTTTGTTTTTTAGTCTGAAGAAGGGTTTTGGCCCGAAAGCGCCAACTACGAGCTGTTTTGTGTTGTCAATAAATTCCAGGTTTTACATCAGCAGTTTCCAGCAACGTTTTTTCTTTGTGGATTTTACTTTGTGACTGTTGCTGGGATTAAGCATAGCACGAGCTTTTTCTTTCTACATAGCAATGTTTGTAAGGCAGTTGTGGGGTGGCGAGTTAGGGCATACTGACTCAGCAACAGTATGACTACACCAGCATCCTTAATCTCCTCACTGGCCCTAGCCATGGGTCAGATAAAGCCCAGGGGAAGCAAAGGCAGGTCCAGTAGACCCTTTGAATGAGAAGCAGAGCTGATAGCAGTTGCTGGTCAGCTGTAGAGAGTTAAAAAATAAATAAGTAAAACTCTGGCTGAAAAAGATGAACTTTCAGAATAGCTGACTAGTTCTTCTAATTAACTGGTCTTTTTGGAATCTGATACCGACTTCTGGATTCTGTTCTTACAATATTGGAGTATGAATTCAAGTAATTACATTTAAAAATAGTTCACCTAGTAGTAACATGTAAAAAACTATAACATTACATTTTTAATGATATGATGACTGGGTATAACACAGGGCTGAATAAAGTGATGGCTGAATTCCTTAAAATATGCATAGTCTTGTTTCATCAAAACTCAATACTGATACAGTACACTAAGCTGAAATTTTGAAACAGTAAGTTAATAGAGCAATCTTGGCAAGTTCTTGTCCATAACTGTTAAAAAAATTCATCCCTCCAAGATGCTATCATATAAAAAGAATTCCAGCAGTTCAAGAGCAGGTGGCTGTTTTGTCATATTTTCCATGTAAAATTGTTCAAAAATATAAAGTGTTTAATAATGTATGGAAAGCTCCTTAACAAAAGTCTGTTGAGTCCAGATTATTTTTTCACATAATCTGTAAATCTACCACAAGACTATGACCCTGACATTTGAAATCACAGTGGAGGCAGAAAGAAAACTGGGATCCTAAATGAACTTTTCTGGGAAGTCTGTCTGCATTATTAAAAACTAATATTTAATTTATAGCCTCATCTTATTTTTTATATTCTAGGGCATTATGGAAGGGATTATGTCTGATTAAGCTTTGCTTTCTGAACATAAACATGAAATGCAAGTGGTGCAACAGGTAGCACACTCATCTTTGCTACAGAAGGCTGTGGCTATTATTCCCACACTAGGGTGATGGATTGCTGACAAATGTAGTGGTGCACTTCTGAGTGTGTCATCCTTCAGATGAGACATTAAACCAAGGCTTCATCTGTCTGTGTTGGTGGTAGCTCAGGTGGATGTAAAAGATCCCATGGCATATTTTAAAAAGGGGAAGTTCCTCGATACCTTGTCTGAATATTCCCTAGTAGTAAAAATACCACCTCGGGTCTAGGTGTGGTTCAGTCTTCAGGCCACTCCTCTTTGGCATTTACTTCTTGAGGGTCAAAGCTAATGTTAATGGTTAGTGGCTGACTGAGTTTGCAGATGAAACATAAGTTTTTAAGACAAGTCACTCTTTTGGGTACGTATTTAGTGGCAGTTGTGTGGATTTAGTTAGTGTACCTTTCTGTCTGTCACTTACATTGGTAACAGTAATGTAAGATTTAAGGCCTATACCCCTATTTCTGACAATGAGTATAGAGTCCTATAAAACATCCGTCAGTTGCCAAAAATGAATACAGATTGCCAACATGATTAATACAACAGATTCATTTCTTTCCTTTTGCTGTTTATTCATTTTCTGACACCTTCTTTATACTGTTCAGGCTTGCTGGTGCCTTTCCCGGCACTCTCCAGACTTAAGACAGAAAGCTAATTTGGATAGCAGGGCAATTTTATTACATGTCTGGGGTGTGTGGGGAAGTCAGAGCAACTGAGAAAAATTCAAATGGGTACACAGAGGACATAGAGATTCCGCAGAGAAAGCACTCCACTCCAGATCTGAACTGAAGAATAAAACACTATAAGGCAGCATCTTTACCAACCATACTAATGTGAACACGAATAAATTTCAGCATGGATTTATTTATGGTCTACCAAGGCAAACATTTCAAAGGACAGCAAAGTCATAGTAGAACAATCAAAATTACGATTCCCAACAAGGTTAAAAAATAACGGTGAAGGATAATCATTTCATCATTTTCTGCCCATTTGTTTTGATAGAAGTTCACCAAAGCTCATTCGGTGGATCTTATTTTTGTGAAATTAAGATGTACAGATTCTTTGGATCATCTTACTTTCCTGGCTGTCAAATGACACATAAATAAGTAAACATAACAATGAGCACTAATTTTGTTTCTTGAATGATAGCTACAACAGAAAACAATCATACAGGCTAACAACAATCTTAAAACTTTTATTAAAAACAAGTACCAAAATTACCTTCACATCAAAACGCAGGAAATATTACAGGAATTAAAGAATTAAACATATGTATTAGTTTATATATATATATATATATATATATATATATATATATATATATATAGTCTCATCAAATGTATGTCAATACCAAATTCATTTAATCAATGTTGCTTAGAAGAATTGGGTGAAAACAAATGTCCAAATGTTATGCCCATTGAAGGTTTCAGTTCTGATGCACTTGCCTTCTAATAGATCCCAGTGTTATTACAATTTTTTAAAAATGTTAACGAATACATGACCTAAGATCATTTCCTGGGTCACCTTGACTAATCATGTGTGAATCAAAAGATTTCTTGCTGCATTATCAAATATATGCCACATTTTGTTGTTTAATCATTAATCTAAAACTAAATTATTTATTCCAGTACCATCTTCAAAACTGAATATATTTTGTGCCTACCAACCCTGACAAATATTTGGCCAATCCACACAATTTCATCCCTTTATTTCCTTACTGGATAAGATCAGGTGTATTATAGCTATTATCCAGGCAGTCATCATGGGATTTCTTTTTCCAGTTTCACTATTTAACAATTTGAATTTTAAGTCTTTCCTTATCTCCCTCTGAAACTAAAAGACTAAGGTACCAACAATATGTTTTTATGATGGAGGAAAACATCACTTATTGAAAGTCTGCAGCAACATTTGATATTTATGTGATTTAAAACTGCTTTCATTTTGGCAGGTGATTTTTGTTATGCCCAACCATTCACTTTCACATGCACAAAAGGTCCTAATGGGATGGATGTGCACTTTGTGCAGTAAGGCCATGTGAAGGCTTGTCACACATTCCTGTGAGGAACACTACTGCCTTATCCCACTCACTTAAATAAATGGAAATAGCACAACTGCTTCATTGACTATTGACGTCAGTGCTTTATCAAGTGTTCAAGGACATTAGTAAGATCACAGAACTAAGGCATAAAGAATTTTTTTGCCTCTGAGTTTGTATAGTGTTATAGTTTGTGTATTTAGAGCTGTGGGCTTGAGGAGTTTTAGAAGTGGCATGTCGTACTTTATCAGCATTATTGTGCAAACCAAACCACTGTCATAGGCTAACTGCTCTTGTGAGCCAGGCCACTTTAAGCCTAGCTAATTACCCCATGTGAGAATCAAACCTTGCTCCTTGTGCCTATATATATATATATATATATATATATATATATATATATAATATATATATATATGTATATATGTGTGTGTGTGTGTGTGTGTGTGTGTGTGTGTATGTGTGTTGCAAACCTGCAAACCATAGTTATAAGCTGCTTTACTTTTTATGAACTTCTATCCACATGTGTACTATACGTTTACACAAGCACATTACTGCACCTTGTTTTTACTAACTGGCCCTCTTTATGACTGTGAAGGCTCCTCAGACCAGCTCGCCTGCTTTGTTAACAAACTAAATACATGTATTTTTATAACCTATAGTCAGTGAACAAAACTTACAAAAATAACAAGAAACTGTATCATATACATTGATCTAAATTCCTAAAATCAATGCAATAAAATTTATTTTTTCAGACAAGTCTCATTTTTTCCTATGTAGAGGGTTTGCACCTACATCCCATCTATTTATATATTCCAGCAACAGAGGTTTCACCACCTGGAAGATGAGAGAAAGTAGGTACTAAAATCTTGTTTTGCTAATATTTAAGTCAAAAGCACAGCATTTAAAATGTTTTCTGAACACCAGTTTATGGAACAACAATGGAGTTTTGTAGCCGAACATAGCTCCTTTTGTCATTTCAAAGCTGCATAAAAGAAGGTCTGTGCAAATAGCTGATAACTCCAAGCCTTAGCTTCAGTAATTAGACTCACTTTAACAGAAAAGATTTAAATGGTAGCTGCCAACAGTCAAACTGTTATTCTTAATCTAATGTGTATTTTTAGCAGTTTGTTTTATACTTTTTACTCTGCTGATCTTTTTACTGAAAGTCATGGACAGGAAGGATTGTGGTGAAGTGAAGGACAGAGCAATGATTAAAAACAATACTATAATTGTTGATAACATCACTAAATAAATCACCAGTGTGACTACAGGCAGCATGTTATAGTTTGTAGCATAACTTCTAGATAAAGCTAAATGTGCAGCCTTGTAGTTCTCATATGAACACAGACACATGCTTATAATCACACACACACACACACACACACACACACACACACACACACACACACACACACACACACACACACACACACGCACATGCATACATACATGCATCTTTAGCCAGTATTTTAGAAGTTAAAGACAAAGCTTATTCAAAAGAGACAAAAAAAAGAATAAAGAAAGAAAGAAAGGGAGTTACACAAGTCCTGCAAAGAGTTGTAATTAGGTTAATATGCTTTTAGTCATTATATATGTGTCATAGTGAGTGTAGTGCATGAACTAATATGCTATTTGAACCACTTTTACCAATGGGCATTTTTATGACAGAGTTCTAAGCCTATATTGGACTGATTTGTTTAGCTAGGACAATGATGCAATTGTTTTGATAGATTTTAAGTTATTTTAAAACATGCTGTAAATTCTTCCATGATGTATACGGAAATTACTATATTAAAACCATATTATTCAAACCACTCATGTTAAAGCACTGTGATATATGTTAAAAACTGCATGTTAATAAATCACATGAATGACATCCTGTGTGCTTCACAAACGCAGAGACATTTCCGAATTAAGAAAGACTAGCTGTTCTGAGATACAACAATCACATCAGCAGTTCTTGGTGCAACAATGTGACAAAATTCCTGTTTTTGTTATAGTAACATCCTATATGATGTCGGGAGTGGTAAGGAATATCCCAAGATATCTTCATGGATTCCTTTTTGGCTTCTCCTACGGTTATGACTTCAGTTTTGGCTTCTTCTATTAGAACATTTTCTAGATGCATTTTCTTTAGTATTATGCACACTGATTTATATCTCAGTAAGTTTCTTGTATGACACAGACCAAACTATCTGATCACCCTTAATACAATTACATGTTTTTACTGTCTATTAAACACTGTTTACTCTAGCATTTTTACATGTTAACTACCATTCATTTTAAGGTAGAAATTATTAATGACATTTACTGCACAGATTATGTTCAGACTAATGACGAAAAATGTAAGCAGGTAATGTGATAAAATCTCAACAGACGCTTAGAGATTAGATAGCTCAGGTTTGAAAGTATGATAGACAATGGAACAAATAACAAGGGGGTCCCATCTTTACACTGAAACCACATCTCTGTTACAGCACAGATATAAAAGTGCTCAAGGCGTAGAACAGCAGAGACTGAGTGCCAGGGTGGATTATAGACCCTGGAGGTATGAGGCAGAGATCTTCATCCTTGAGCTGCCATGTTGTCCAGTTTGGGTAGCAGGAAGGCATTCTGTTTTGATTCCTTATGAAGACAAATCTCCAGCATTTAATACAGTGTATATTCAGATTTTAGAATACACAGCAAAAAAGTAGTAGTCAGGAACATAGGTTCTTGGGTCTGGGCTTCTGTGATTCTTTTTTAAACTGATAACTTACAAATGTACCATGGTTCATTAATCATCAGTAAAATTTTCCCCAGATGTAACTATTGTCCATAAAACGACATAAAAGTAAAAGAAAAAAGTCATGGACATTCAGACTTGCCATTTAGCTGAAACACCTGATATATTTAAAGGGTAATTTACATATATCCCATGTTGTCTCTGATTCAAGAGGTTTAAGGTATCACACAGTGGAAATTCTAGCTTTGCTAGATTTTTTTTTTTGTGTTTTTAACCAATTGGTTTTTCTGTTTGACCTTTTTAAACATTGTTTTATATGTATACATACTGGTGTCGTTTCCTGGAAATCTGAGTGCAGTGGAGTCCTTGACACTGCAGACCTCTCAGCTTATCATATAACTTTTACGCTGCTGGATTTTTATCTTTTTATATTTCTCGTGCTGTTTCTGCTCAGCAGAGCAGTGAGTTGTGGTCCTTTCTGTTAAATTGTTTGCTGTTTACTTGTACTGACAGCATCTGGTGGCAATCATGTCTGAAGACATTGTTTGCAGACTAACAACCCTTTCAGTTAGTTGTATTTTAAATTCAGTTTAATCTGTGTGCTTATTTTTGTCACTCATTTGTCATGGAAACAGCTTGAAGTTTTAAAACTCTTTGTTATTTGAGTACAAATGTTTACTAATGCTCATACCTCTCAACCTCTTAGGGTAAGAAATCAAGACAAAATCATAAATAATGCAGGGACAAAATCCCAAAGCAAGGGGCATATTTTAAATAATGCCTGTATAAACTTAGAAAGTTGATAGAGTAACAGTTTTTGCATTAGTATGAATTTTCTGATGGGTATGATGCCTGACACTCAAATGTCTGCCATTATTTTTTTACTTCAATCCTCAGTGATTTGCCGGCAAATGAAAAAAGTTATGAGGAACAGTCCAAACATATGAGGCAAAAATCATGGCTATTTTGAAAATCTAGGCATTTCAGAAATATGTCAATGCTTGCTTTCTATTACTAACAAAACTTTTCTTGATATGATATGATATTGGAATGTTACTTTTCCCATATTCGTCTTATTTTCTCTTTTTATTAGTTAGGTATAGTAGCCTATTTTGGATAGAATATATTGATATTTGATAGTAAAATTCATGAGATGCAGGTGCCTTGATTTGAATTGGAGCATAAGTTTCATATGGTTCTTTTTAGCAATTTTCTAGTAAATGCTGTGTCTTACTACACTAATTTAACCACCATTGAATAACAAAGTTTTAAGTCAGCCACAATTTACTGGCATTCTAATATAGCTAGCAACTTGACTCCCATAATTTGCATATTGTTACCTACACTCAAAAATTCAACAGCCTGAATATGTTACCTCTCCTCTCCATTTCTAATATCATATTAATGTCAAATTTAAAATGATTTGTGTCCTAACATTAAAATGCTCTGTTTATGCCACATACCCACTATTAGTCACAGAAGTTCATAGGTTCATAGGTTCATAGGTTCATACTAGGCTATCTGCCCGAGGGCATTTACAAGCCTAGCCCATAGTTTTGTGGCTTACGCCACCCCTTTAGTATGGGGAACTATACCCATTATTTTGCTGTGCCTCTGTTGAGCAGTGACACTGAGGTAATCCCTGGGGTATATCTGCGATCTCCCATCCATTGGTCAAGATTTCTCTTGAACAAGGCCAGCGAGGTGCTCTGCCTCACATATACCGGGATTTTATTCCACAGCATAGGGAGTCTTTGGGTGATGAATCTATCCCTCCAGCACGCCCTATTAATAGCCGTGTCGAGGTTTAAGTCTCCCGCCTTGTGGCTCTGACGGATCTAGATTTTTGAGGTGAAGCATATTCATCAATTCTGTGTTTGACTTGTCCTTGTACGTTTGCCAAAGTTCACCTCTGAGCAAGCGTGCGTTTACTGAATAGAGCTGGAGTTCTTTCAGTCGGGCAGCATAGGACAGATGTTTGAGACCCTTTATCCTTTTGGTGAGGAACTTTTGTGGCCTCTCCAGCTGCTGCAAGTGTCGGGTGAGATACATTCCGAATGGGGCATTGTACTCAATCATTGGTCTGATGAGTGATGAGTATAGGGAGACTATGACCTCCCTTGATCTAGATGAGAATCCCTTCATGATAAGGTGGGCAATGTAGAAGGTCTTCCTAACTACTTTAGCTACATGGGTGTCGAATGACAGACTACTATCAACCTGGGTCCCCAGGTCCCTGATAACTTCTTCTGTGCTCAGTGGATTGCCACCTATTTGGTAGCTAGGGGTAACCTTGTTTTTCCCGAAGGGTATGACTATGCATTTTTTGG
>NC_056748.1:330228664-330313664 GCF_019279795.1 Protopterus annectens
GTGTGTGTGTGTGTGTGTGTGTGTGTGTGTGTATATATATATATATATATATATATATATATATATAGATAGATAATATATATATATATATATATATATATATATATGTATATACATACACGCACACACATTGTTATCATTTGACAGAAATGCAGTTGAATGAAAGTCAAATGGTTGAAACAATCTGACTGAAAAGCAATTTGAATGAAAATCCATTTGGCTGAAACCCCATTTGATGGAAATCCATTTGAATAAAACCTCATTTTACTTTATCAGAAATGATAGAAAAGTGTAGAAGTGTATGTATAGTATGTGATGGTGTCATTTCTGAGGATATAATTTGTTAGGAAAGTGAGTGTAGAAGATTATGTGTGGATTGGCAATGTACCTGTCATGTTGCACCCCCAAATTTATAGATGTTTGTGTTTGTGCCCCAGTACTGATTCACTATGTATGCTATTCTTTTCTTATTTTCATGCTTGTACAACTGTGGAGTTAGTAAATATAATTAAGGTGAGTGTGGGGGATGCAGGACGGGTTTGCCCCATACAAAAACACTGTTTTATGCTGTATTTTGTTAGTGTAGAATGTTTTCATTCATTTGTAATTCAGTGAAATGAGGATTCAGTCAATTGGGTTTCCATTCAAACCGCTTTACAGTCAAATAGTTTCATCTATTTATATTTCAGTGCAGTGAAGTTCTATCAAGTGATATATATATATATATATATATATATATATATATATATATATATATATATATATATATATATAGATCTACTTTGAAATAAACTTTCATAAGTGTCAAATACATTATTTCCTTAAAGTTTAGAATGTCAGATGTTAGCATGCCGAAATGTAGTTAATTCTTTTGTGGTATGAATGTAAATTGAACGGTATCCCTTTAAGGTTAACTAGTTTGTGAAAAAAATTGGTATGGCGGCCATTAAGTTGTGAGGTAGTGATCGTTTGTGCAGATATTGAGTTTTATAAGTTCGGAAAATAAATTTTAATTGTTTTCATTGAAGAGTAAGTGTAGTATATAAATTGGACTGTATAACCGACAAAATGTTTCTATTTTAAATGCAAGCGTGCAGAAATTGTTACGGGTAGAGGTGTTTCTTTGTGCTTAGTAAATGGTAAATTGTTAAAGAAGTGCATTGTTTAAGTTTACAGAGTGGATACTGTTGAACTTTAGCCAGGATGCTGTACAGTGCATAATGGTATATTTACCATTTTTTTCATGGTAGTGCTATCTCGGAGTTCATATATTTAATTAGCAGGGGGTGTGGGGAGTGCAGGTGGCTTGGCCCCCTGCTTAAACGTAGAGGAGTAGACAGTGATTTATTTTATTTGTTGTTGTATTTTGTAGTGGTGGAAGGCACGAAGGTTAGGTTTGGTTTTTGTTTTTCGATATTTTGAGACTCGATGTTTCAAAGTTTCAGGATGTAGTAGGTTTGACATTCCAGTCTCGATATTTTGGTCTTTGGTGTTATGAAATTTCATTATTTCAAAGTAGCTCCATATATATATATATATATATATATATATATATATATGTGTGTGTGTATATGTATATATATATATATATATATATATATATATATATATATATATATATATATATATATATATATATATATATATATATATAGTTACACTGTTGGTTGAACACCTTCTTGGTTGGCAAAGTGTAGTACAGGGCAGACTGTGCGAACAGGAGATTGAGAGATTGGTGGTTTGTAAACAAAGGTAATTGGTTTTGAGATGGGGATGGGAGGTTTGTGTGCAGGTGTGTGTGGTAAGTGAGCTATCTTCTGTAGTGGTAGTATTAAAAAAAGGGTATTTTAAGGTAAGATACATGGTTTGGATTAGAGGGGGGGCAGTATTAACACACTTATTAAAGCAGAGCAAAGGGGCTACCACAATTCAGACACATTTGATCTGAATGTTGGGTAGGGTTATGGCTTGTAGATTGGAAAGTAATTTGTTTCTATTTTCAGTCTACTGGGTTTCATTTATTTCTCTTTGTTGTTGCTCTGCTATGTTTTAGTTTATTGCAAGTGTGTTTGTGTGTGTGCTTTTCTGTTATCCGCTGTCTAACTGCATATTTATTACAGGCACTTCACGTACACACACACTGATGCTAACTAGTCACATCAGAACCTGGCTACTGCATTTCATATGTTGTAATACGCTGCCTGGTATATACTATAAAGCAATTTGCACTCTAAGACCTCCTTATAGAAAGTACTGTGTACTCTGTGCTCTTTAATCTGCATATGTTCTTTTGTCCATATGTTGGAACTGTGATGCAAGATAAAGTTTCTATTTCTTATGAGCCATATAAGTCGATCTGTACCATGCACATTTCACTGGGCTGTATGAAACATTAGTATGGCTGGCATTTTTCTAACAATGCTACACGACCTCCTGTGGTACATACAGCATTGTCCTGTTGAACAAATGTTGGGGTGACTCCTTGTGCAGCTTGTGCAACATTAACTTTGCCTGTTGACACACACCTGTACATTTGCAAATGCACTTAGCCATACATTTGCACAAACTGTTGTCTGAGCGCCTCCACTTATTTGCATATCTCCACTTCAAAGCCTGCAGTTCTGAGTCAAGCAGTGCTTCGCATACCTCTAAACCTCTTAGTGCAAACAATCTGGACAAAGCCTGACAGAATGGGGGGACGAAAGCCCAAAAATATGGACAGTTTTTAAATATTGCTCTTAGCATCAAAAATTGCTAGAATAACAGGATTTGTCTTAGCAAGGATTTTTCTGAAGGATATGAAGTCTGAAACAGAAATGTATATTAATAGTTAGTGACTTTAGTCTTCAGATCATCCCATTGATTTGCCAGAAAATCACAAATTTTATGAGGAACAGCTCAAAAATATGACACAAAAATCTAGACATTCTACAAAAGTCTGTACAGTTGAGAGGTATGCTGGTTCAGGAAACCATGCTATATGCTTGTGTGTGTGTGTGTGTGTGTGTGTGTGTGTGTGTGTGTGTGTGTGTGTGTGTGTGTGTGTTTGTGTGTGTGTGTGTGTGTGTGTGTGTGTGTGTGTGTGTGTGTGTGTGGCCTTGTGATGACATCACCTTGCAACATCTCTGTATTTTAACTCTCCCGTGATAGCTGCCTCCTGTTGCATCTTCTTGGATAACATACTATCAGGGTGCATGTTGTGACATTCAAGCTTGCATGTTTTACCTCCTTAGGAAATTTTTGAATCAAGTAGTGTCTCTTCAAACTGTATATATAAACCTGCTATATCTTTGTGCTTTATAGTGTCTGATCATCTGGCTTTTATGTCTCAGTTATTCTGCTTTCATTGATATGTTCTGGTTATAGTACTTTGTTTGTCATCCGTATTGTACTTATCCTTATTTGTTTGTTTGTTGTTCTGGTTGCCTAGAAGCTAATCTTCATGCCTCACTTTATGGCTTCTTATATGATGAGTATTGTTCCATGATTTATACCTGGTCTCCATGTCCCTTTTTAATTTAGCTGAACTGTGTTGTGTGTATTAGTCTATCACTGGGTTGTTGTGTGGCATTATATACCTGACATTACCATTTTTGAACTACAATGTGCAATTATAATATCTCTTAACAGAAATGTTGATGTTCTGACACCACACACTTACCTTTTTTAGACATTTTGTTATCAGTGAGGCTAATGGATTCTTTTGTAATTATCACATCATTTAGTGTAGTTAACATGAGAATGTTCTAAAATAATATATCAGAAGAATATAACAAATTAGATGACTTTCTGTCTTGTATAGGGTACTGAGAGGAGAACTACAGTCTCTGTTTAGAGGTTATTCAGATAATTTGCTGTATGTTTGCTTTGCTCCCTGCCATGGACTGTCAGGGGATAAATGGCATTTGTTTCTCATCTTCATTTAACAAAGTAATTAAGAAGGCACAGAGTATGAAGAATCATACTACATGTCTGAATAATCCCTTTCTTTTCCATATTTAAGCAAAATCTGGATTTATTTCTATGTAAAAAAAAGTATGGCAGCTGTGTCCTCTGTTTGCCATACATAACAATGTTGTATATTATTTATTTATTTTATTTTTACATTTGTTTATGTGGAAAGTCCAGCTGGACACATCCTTTTTCATTGGAAACCTGGGGAGAAAAGCTCCACATAGTACATAAAAGCTAAAGACAGACTTAAAAATAAAATACAAACAAACAACTTTACAGATTGCGGGAATATATTATAACACAGGATTTACATCTATGAGACTATAGCATAGTATAAAGAATTAATACAAGTATGAAATAGTTTTTACAGAACCATTAGCTACAAATGCACATATTGGGTTTTCTGAGCACATTGTACTGGCAGATAACAAGAGATCATGGATGCCATGTGTGTATGGAGAATCAGAGTCCATGTAGAGGAGGTAAATTACCTTAGCTGAGAGAGGCAGTTTAATCAGGAGCAGTGCATGCACATAACCACTTGTTGGACAAGTGAGCTTTTAGCATTTTGTTAAAATGAGTTAAGACTGTATTAGATGTTATGTTTAGAGGTAGTGCATTCCAGATCCTTGCAATGTAGCTTGAATAGCGGGCTGGTCCAACATGATTGCTGGCTGTGGTTATTTGCACAAGGGGGGTTGTTGTTAGAGTGCAAGGCTCTCTTGCTGGATTATGGTTGTAGAAGGTTTTGAAGGGCAGGTGTATTCTTGGGTTGATAGAAGATTTTCTGGGCCATGGTTAGTTGTATAAAGAGTAAGAGTTGGAGGAATTCTAACCATTTGAGTTGTTGGAGTCCTAAAGGCTGAGTTTGCTACATACCTGTCTATTTTGTTATAACAGCCGTCTAGTTTAGCTAATTCATTTTTTCTTAGGTTAGTTATTGTAGGTGATGCATAAAGTAGAGATGAAATCAGATGGGCTTGAGCTATAGTGACTTTTTGTATTTTTTTAAGAAACTGTGTGTTCCTATACAGTGTACTAAGTTTGCTGTGTACCTTTGTAGGGTGTGGGATACGTGGATGCCAGATCTCATGTTGCTATCCATTTCTACTCCCAGTAGTTTGGTGTAAGGTGAGGGTGAGATGATGGTGTTGTTTGTTGATACAGTGTTGAATGAAGGCAGGGGTACAGTAGCTTTAGTGGGATGGAATATCATGAGTTTAGTTTTTTGGGGGTTTAGAATTAGTTGGGAGTTTGTTAGTCATGTTTCTACTTCAAGGAAGGACTTTTGTGTTGGTGTTTGTAGATCACGTAGGGTAATAGCAGCACATATCACTGTAGAATCATCTGCATACTGAATAACTGTGGCTTGAGGAGCTGAGGTATGAAGGTTGTTAGTAAATATAGAGAAGAGTAGAGGGCCAAGTATAGAGCCTTGGGAAACTCCTAGGTTCACAGGAAGAAGAGGTGAAAAGCTTTGTTGCCAATGCACTGCAAGCTGACACTCAGACAGGTAGTCCTGGAACCAGGCAAGAGTAGAGTGGGAGAGGTTAAATTCAGTGAGGGCATTTATAAGTTTGCTGTGTGAGACCATATCAAAGGCTTTTTATAAGTCTTAAACAGATAGATGATACATTTTTATTATTGTTTCTGTGGTGGTTAACAGTATTAATAAATTACATCAGTGCATTGGTAGTACTGCGTATTGGTTAGTAGCTTGCTTACATGCAGATAGCCCATGATTTGCTTGTGAGCAATTCTCTCTAGTATCATAGATAGAGATTATAGGATAGCAGTCGGTCAGTAGTTAGACAGATGAGTTGAATTGCCTCCCTTATATATTATTGCCTCCTTTATACAAATCTATTAAAATATTTTACTGGTTACATACAATGGAAATGAAAAGCAATGCATACATATTGGTAATCTTCCTGCATTCTTTTTGCAAGAATATTTTTCCAATATTTTTCTTAGGTAAGCACTTAATCTGAGAGAATATCTCTATCTATCTATCTACCTATCTGTATGTCTATAGATAGATACAGCTATATATTACCCACCAGTAACGTGTTCTGTTTACTAAAACATCCTATTAGCATTTCATTGCCTGTATACAGCAGAGAAAGCTTGATACTGCAGTGTTTTCATTTCCTAGATTTAGACTTCTGAATAAGTAGAATAATTGTTTATTGTTGTGATTTTGCCCACATATGTCTTGTATATTCTTATACAGTAGCATTACACTTGTTGTCTGGACTACCTTACAGAGCTCCATCAGTTGTAGCAAGGCCTGAGGTATAAAAGGTAGACATTTTCTCCAGTTCATTTGGCACACTACACATCTCTGAAGAATGATGATATATTTTAATTTGTATGCTTTTCAGTTTTTAGTATTACATCAAGCTTCGACTTTGTGAGAAAAACATCCTAGCTGATGGCTTAACTCATGCTAATACTGAAACCATAACTGGAATCAGTTATGGTACTGAATGGATTATAAATTCATAGATACTTACTAGGCTATTGCTCTGTGAGGATCTTAAGAGACCTAGGCCAACATTCTAGTGGTAGTTTTTAGCCCTTATATTTTTCATTTGAATAACACATAGACAGACAGAACAAAGGTATGTTGGAACATTTACTTGTTCATAGGTTCATAGGTTCATAGGTAGGTACTCTGCTATTGGCCCAAGGGCCTAAGTAAGCCTAGCCAACAAGGTTCCCTGGCTTACGCCACCCAAGAAAGTTAATTTTCTGTGCATCTGTCGAGCAGAGCCCCAGAAGTGATCCCCGGGGTGTATTTCCTATTTCCCATCCACTCATCAAGATTTTTCTTGAGGAGTGCTAATGAGGAACTTTGTTCTCTTATCCATGTGGAAAAAGAAGTTATGTCCTTACCATAATGTTCCATGTGGAGTGTTCATCTCGCCTTGGTTATTACACATGGGTTCGGAGCCGATCCTCGGCTCCGTGCCGGCCGACTGCAAGCTCTGCATCGAGAAGAAGCTCGAGGACATCTAATACCCACAATCCCCCTCTGCCTTTACCTCAGATCTAGTTTGCAAGCAAACCAGACATAAAGCACGCACACATGCCAACTATATACATAAAAGTACATATATACAAACATACCAAGAGTATGATAGTAACCATAATACTGCAACAGCAGAAGGAGAATACTCCAGACCAGGCAGCAAATCGAACGTTCTTCCTAAGGGTGGGAAGGGTGGGAGTGTAATAACCAAGGCGAGATGAACACTCCACATGGAACATTATGGTAAGGACATAACTTCTTTATGTGAGAGTGTTCAATCTCACCTTTGTTCTTACACATGGGTAGCGTCCCTAGCTCCATGATCCTGAGGAACTCAAGGGAGAACGTTCTTGAGCACAGTGGAACCAAAGGTTGCCCTATCCCTAGAAACCCTGTCCACTTTGTAATGAGAGATAAATGTATGTGGTTTAGCCCAAGTAGCAGCCGCACAAATAGTGTCTAAAGGTAAGCGAGCTGCGTGAGCCAAAGATGTAGACACTGATCTGGTAGAATGTCCTCTGGGTTTTGCTGATAATGTTTGGTCAGAAGCTTCATAAACATATGTGATACAGTCAGTTAGCCATTTAGAAAGAGTTCGTTTCGTAACTGCAAGACCCTTTCTGCTGTCAGCAAAAGCTACAAATAGTTGATCAGATTTCCTGTGATCTTTTGTTCTATCCAAATAAAATCTGAGTTGTCTATGGACGTCCAGTTTGTGCAACATATACTCCAATTTATTAGAGTGGTTTTAAAGAAGGTGGGTAATTCAATGGACTGATTAATATTACTAGAAGAACAAACTTTGGGAAGAAAGGATGGATTAGTGCGTAGGGATACTCTGTCAGAATGAAATATTAAATAAGGATGTTTGACCGAAAGGGCCTGAAGCTCAGACACTCGTCTAGCAGATGTAATGGCCACTAGAAATAATGTTTTCCATGACAAAAATTTCAATGTGCAACTTGAAGCTGGTTCAAAGGGTGGCAACATCAATTTAGAGAGCAACAAGTTTAAATTCCACGGTGATGTCGGACTTCTGACTGGTGGTCTGATATGAAAAGAACCTTTTAAAAAGGCTTTACAAAGTCTGTGAGCCATGATAGGCGCACCACATTCTTCTACATGATAGTTAGAAATGGCAGCTAACTGTACTCTTAAAGTAGCCGGGGAAGCTCCTTCATGAAATAATTCAGTCAAGAACTCTAAAACCTCATTTAACGGAGCTGTAACGGGGTCCAAATGATGTGACTCCGCCCAGAAGACAAAACGTTTCCACTTACTGGTGTAAGTCTTTGTAGTGGAAACTTTATGAGAAGCTACTAAAATATCTTGAACCGCCGATGTAAGGGGAACCGACCTGGCTAAAAGCGGAGCAGCCAAGCTGCTAGATGGAGAGATTCTAGAGATGGGTGAGGAAGTCCTGACGAGTGAGTCAGTAGATCTGGCTCTGGGTCCAGCATCCAAGGTCCCCGAATGCGGTGATGCAATAGAAAGGGGAACCAAATTTGACGAGGCCAGAACGGGGCAATGAGAATAATAGTCCTCTGAAGGTTGTTGGCTTTCTGTAGAAACTTTGCAATCAGGGGAAATGGAGGAAAAGCATATAGAAGACCCGGGGGCCAATCGTGCACAAGCGTCCCTGGGGACTTCCCTGGAGGGTAATAGGGCAAAGTAGCTCCTGCATTTGGCGTTCATTGGAGACGCAAACAGATCGCAGGTAGGCTGGCCCCATTTGCGAAAAATCCTTCTCGCAACTGACTGTTTGAGGGACCACTCGTGAGGCAATAGTATTGCCCTGCTCAGCCTGTCGGCTATGACGTTGGATGACCCCGGGATGTGCGTTGCGATCAGAAAGCGACCGGTGGACACTGCCCATTGCCAAATTCTCATGGCCTCTCTGCATAGTTGGTAAGACCTGGTTCCCCCTTGCTTGTTTATGTACCAGACTACGGACATGTTGTCTGTCTGAACTGCAATGGTCCCTGGAGGAAGAAGGGGAGCAAAGTGTTGCAACGCCAAAAACACTGCCCTCAACTCCAGAACATTGATGTGCAGATTGTACTCCAGATTGGTCCATTCACCTTGGACTGTCTGTCCCTGAAAGATGCCCCCCCACCCTATCAGGGAAGCGTCCATGGTTATCGTCGCTGACGGTGCGGGTAGCACAAATGGTCTTCCGCTGGATAGGTTGCAAGTCTGTAACCACCACATTAGGTGTGATTTGCATGTTTTCGTTATCAATATTTCGTGAGTCAGTGGAAGTTGTTGGAATGACCATTGTGCAAACAGAAGCCATTGTAGCACTCTCATGTGCAGTCTTCCCAATGGTATCGCAATGAGGGAAGCTGCCATGAGACCCAAAACTTTCAGAACAATTTTTGCTGGGGACTTTCTGGACAACAGTAGAAGGGAAATGTTGAATTGAAGTGCTACTATTCTTTCCGTAGGAAGTTTTAGAACTAACTGACGCGTATCTAATTCTGCTCCTATGAATAAGATATGCTGTGATGGCTGTAGCAACGATTTTTCGAAATTTACTGAAATGCCAAGGTGTGTAGAAAGTTGTAGGGTGTAATCCCTGGCTTGTATCAGTTGACGCCTGGTGGTGGCAGACAGGAGCCAGTCGTCCAGATACGGAAACACCTGGAATCCTAGGCGCCTCAGATGAGACGCTACCACTGCCATGCATTTGGTGAAGACCCTGGGGGCTGTAGTCAGACCAAAGGGCAGGGCTCGAAACTGATAGTGACTGGCTCCCAGCCGGAAGCGCAAATGATCCCTGGATGCCCTGGCCATTTTGATGTGGTAGTATGCGTCCTTCAGATCTATGGAGCACATCCAGTCGTCCTTCCGTAAGAATGGAAGGATCGATTGAAGCGTGACCATTCGGAACTTTTCCTTCTTGACAAAGGTGTTGAGATGGCTTAGGTCCAGAATCGGCCTCCAGTCCCCTGTTTTCTTTGGAACTAAAAAGAACCTTGAGTAAGTTCCGAATCCTATTTGGTCCGCTGGGACTGGTTGGATGACTCTTTTTTCTAGCAGCTTTGAAATTTCTGTAGCTGCTGGGTCTCGCAGATGGGGTGGTACATCTGGGAGTTTTCTCTTTGGAATGGGTGTGGATAGAAATGGGATTTTGTAACCTCTGGTAACAATGCTTTTTACCCAATTGACTGAAGAAAGATTTTGCCAGGCCTGAGGGTGTAAAGCTAGGCGAGGCCCGACTGCATCCAGAGCAGGAGAGTCGGGCCTCCTCTCAGGAGTGCTGAAAAGGTTTGCCAGGAGATTATCCCTGTCACCTTGGTTTTGCGGACCCCTCTGCCGCCAGGGCGTCTTCCACCTCTGCCCCCCTCTGCCTCTAGAGGGGCATCACCCTGTGTGTTTGGGAAAGATCCTTGGGGTTTTCGAAACCACATTTTCCCACCACGTTGCCCTTTGGGGTACGGTCTGGAAGGGGTGGAAAAACGGACTCCGACAGCAGACAGAGTCTTTCCCTCCTGTTCACACCGGGTAAGGGTCTCCTTTACTTTAGGGCCAAAAAGTGTGGCTCCGTCAAATGGGGCGTTAGTAAAGGAAGACTTGAAGGCTTCCGCAAACGAACATAAGCGCATCCAGGATTGCCTACGCAGAGCAATCGCTGAAGCCGCTGCCCTACTCGATCCTTTGGCTGCATAGGATATCAGCCTCATGGACGAATTCACAATGGACGTAAGGGTGTTGAGATGCGCTGTAGCTTTCTCTGAGACAGCGGCATCTGTAGTACCCTGGAGGGTATCTCCCAACTCTTTGACTAGATCCCTCTGTAAACGTGTAAAATGAGTCAAATAGTTCAGGGAACGCATAGAAAGCCGCTGAACTGAAAATGCGCTTCCCGTATCTGTCCATGGTCCTAGAGTCTTTGTTAGGCGGATGGACAGATGAGGAAGACTCCGACATCTCCTTTTTCGTGGCCGCTGCCACCACCATGGCGTCTACTGGAACTCCTTTGGTGAGGTAAGCTTTGTCCTGTGGTGCCGTGATGTACTTATTTGGCTTCCTAGGGACTGGTTCCACCATGTCAGGAGTCTCCCACGCCCCTCGAGCAATTAATTCCATTAACTCATCAAAGGGCGGAGTGACCCAGGAGGAGGAAGGGCGGGCACCAAATGCCTTCAGCAAAACTGACTCATCCTCAGAAGGGGGGAGGGCTTGCCAGTCACCTCTCTGTTTTAGGATCTCCAAGATGTCAGAAAAAGAGACATCCTCTGAAGGTGACTTAGGGGACCCTTCTGACTCATCTAAGTCAGTATCAGATGTCAAGGATTCTTGTGGAGAATCCAAGTGTCTCCTCTTACACAGTCTTTTCCTAGGGACTTCTTCGTGGGGAGCATCCGAAGAAGCCTCCGAGGAAGAGGGGGCACCCTCCAGGGGTGGCTGAGACACTGGTGCCCGACGCTTGGAGGTGGCCGTGGGTGCAGAGGAGGATAACGGTCCTTTGTGGGGAGGAGAAGCTGTACCTGCTGATGTGGTTGTCTGGGTAGACAACACCTTCCTCATGAGGTCAAAGGCCCTCGGGTCCCGAGTCGAGGTATCTCCCGGTTCCGAAGAAATGGGAAGAATCCCCGAAACAGGAGCCGAAGGCACCGACCCCGAGGACGGAACCGAGTCGATCCGTGCGAGGCCCGAGAGGGAGCGTCGGAACCGAAACATCGGTCCGACTCTCGGTCCTGGAACCAAGGACGGATCTTCGGCCCCGAGACTCCAGTACCGGATCGGATGGAGTCGAGGTGAACGGTGCCGACCGAGAAAAAGACGGTTCTGGCACCGAGGGCTCCACAATCATCAGATCAGCTTCTTCCGGCTCCGAAGACTGGACAGGTCTCGGAGGAGGAACAGATGGAGATAGTGGCAGGCCTTCAAGTCTCGACATCAACTGAGAGGAGACCGAGATAAGCTTGGATAGGGCCGTATGCTCCATCAGTTTCTGCACCACACGGTCCACATCGGTGTCGGAAAGGGGCCTAGAAGAACGAGTCGAAGGGATCGAAGACGGAGCCGACCTCAGCAGAGTCGGTGGAGGGAGCTCCGTCACCGGTTCCAAGACTCGAGGCTCGGAAACTGCCAACAGTTGAACACTCGGCCCCGAAGTCTGTGGAACCGGTGATCTAACTAGACCCGAAGAGCTCGGAGCCGATGACTTTGGCTCTGACGCCTTCGACCCCTTCGAAGACTTGGATGCCTGTTCTGAAGCATCCAGAGCCTCCTGGAAAGAGGGTTTCAACAATCCTCTATCCATCAGTTTCCTGCGCCTATCTGTCATGACCCTCCCACTAAAAGAGTGACAAATAGAGCAGTCCTCTTGTAAGTGGAGAGGGCCAAGACAGTAGACACAGGAACTGTGGTTGTCTGTGACCGACATCTTTTGGCCACACTGACAACGTTTGAAGCCAGATTTTATTTTCTCAGACATAATGACAAGAGAAAGAGACAGTCCGATTGTCAATTGCTTAAGAAAGCAAGACTACAACAAATTTTTAGTCAAAAAGTGATCCAAGTAGGGGTGGTAGGCCCCGAAAAACTCTATACCCGATAGTTAAACTAAGTTAAACTAATCTAAGGTACCGAGAATTCTAATCCACTCACACACCGTACTCTAACTTTAATTGACTAGATTTTAAAGAAGTTTTGAAAATTTAAACAGAATAGATAAAATCTTATCTGTAAAAAGCCTCGAGCTAGCCTCCAGCGATGCGTATGCAGCAGCGGCAAACTAGATCTGAGGTAAAGGCAGAGGGGGATTGTGGGTATTAGATGTCCTCAAGCTTCTTCTCGATGCAGAGCTTGCAGTCGGCCGGCACGGAGCCGAGGATCGGCTCCGAACCCATGTGTAAGAACAAAGGCGAGATTGAACACTCTCACATCATAGGTTTTAGACCTGGCTTGAATTTTTGGTTTCCCATCCATTCATTCAAATTGCATTTGAGTAGAGTAACAGAAGTACTTCACTTTATGTGGAATGGAAGGCGGTTCCATAGAAATGGTATTCTCTTTGATGCATAAATATCCCTCCAATGTGTTGTATTCATTTTGCAAAAGAGATTGAGATCCCTTGAGTGGGTGTTCACTCTACCACTGGAGTTATGAATGTTTAATAGGTCTGATGGGATAGGGGTTGTTAAGGGTATATAGGTGAAGCAGAACTCACATGTCAGTAGTTTGTACTATAATGAGATGAGGGATGGTCTGCATAGTTTTTGTGATTTAGTGCCTTGCTTTTTTTTTATGAGAAAGCTTTGTGATCACTTTAGTTGTGATAAGTGTTTGAACAGGTATATACCAAATGGGACATTATATTTACTGACTGGCCTGATAAAAGCAGAATACATTGGAATGATTACATCCCTGGATCTGGATGACTTACATTTAGATGATAATACGATATCTGATAAAGGTCATCTTTACAATACTGGATGTGTGGTGATCAAAGTACAGTTTCTTTGTTAACATGGACTTTCAGATCCTTAACTATGGGATCAATTTTCAAGTGTATGTTGTCAATGTTATCATTACAAGAGAAGTCATGCTTGCTGATGGATGCTATTATACATTTCTTGGAATTTAGTTTTTGGTCCATGGTTTTGACACCAGCTATTTCTTTGAAAAAGATCCTCTTGGAGGATTTTATTGTTCTCCTGTGAGTTTGTGATGACACCAACTTTGCAATTGTCTGCAATCTTGCTCAGTCATAAACCTTTAACATTTACTTTGACCTCTGAGAATTGAATGCCAAAGAAGAGTGGCCAAAGGACTGAACTCTGGTATACACCATTAGTAAAAGGCATTTTGGAGGAGGTAAAGCTGCCCATCCTAATTTTCTGGCTTCTATTTGTGAGCCAAGTTGCCATCCAAATAGTTACATAAGAATTTACATTTAGTTGAGAGTTTATGTATGATACATAAGTGCGGGATGGCATTGACTTCCTTTGCAAGGTCTAGATATGTGGTGTGTACAGATTTGTTCTTCTCCATTGCTTCAGTAACATTCTTGAAGAAGACAACAATTTAAGTAGGTCGGATCTTTCCCTAATGAATCTGAACTTGCTTGGGTCGAGAGTTTGTAGGCTACTTATGCTCTTATTTATTAATTCCATAAGTACCCTTTCCATAACCTTACAGATGGGGCTTGTCAGGTTTATGGGTCACTAAATTACCCAGGCCTATTGACATGTGTCATTGAGCAAGGAGGGATTAATGTTAGTGTTACCGTCCTCCATTCAACTGGAGTGAAGTTGCCTATTTGAAGGCTGACATTAATAACGTTTACAATGGGTCTGACAAGTCATTTTTCAGGCAAACCAGTAGGCAGCCTGGTATGTTATCTTGCCCTATAGAAATCGTGTTCTTGGCCTTGGATAGCACCTTAAGGACTTTTTCTCAGGAGGTTTAAGGGGAAGTGTGGATGCAGGTATGTGGGTCTGACAAGTCATTTTTCAGGCTAACCAGTAGGCAGCCTGGTATGTTATCTTGCCCTATAGAAATCTTGTTCTTGGCCTTGGATAGCACCTTGAGGACTTTTTCTCAGGAGATTTAAGGGGGAGTGTGGATGCAGGTATGTGATATCGGAATATAGGAGGGCAGAACAGCATGAAGCTTGAACTTAATTTGTCTGCTAGTAGATCAGTTATGTCCTATGGTCCAGTGATGTCAAATCCTTTACTATTAGCTCTGTGCAGTCTCAGGCATTATTTTTGGAATTTCTAGCATTGCTAAATAAGGCTTTGTGGTTATCTTTTGCCTGGGTGGCTATTTTTACCTTGAATGTGGCTTTGGTTGATTTAATTAAGGTCCGGAGTTCCTTGTTAATTGTAGAAAGAGTGCTGCTGGTATCTTGAGAGATAAATTTATTTTTGCAAGTGATTTATAGGTTCATAGGTAGGTACTAGGCTATAAGCCCAAGGGCCTACGTAAGCCTAGCCAACAAGGTTCCCTGGCTTATGCCACCCAAGAAAGTTATTTTCCTGTGCCACTGTCGAGCAGAGACACAGAAGTGATCCCTGGGGTGTATTTCCTATTTTTCATCCACTCATCAAGATTTTTCTTGAAGAGTGCTAATGAAGAACTTTGCCTGACATAGATGGGCAGCCTGTTCCAGAGTATGGGAAGTCACTGGGACAGGAATCTATCCCTCCAGCATGTCCTGTTTATTGTGATGACAAGGGTTAGGTCCCTAGAGTGTGTAGCTTGGAGGGATTGGGATTTCTTTAGGTGTAGCATGTCCAACAGCTCTGGGTTTGACATAGCTTTATATGTTAGGCAGAGATCACCTCGGAGTAGGCAATATGCTACCGAGTAAAGCTGGAGTTTTTTGAGACGGTCAGTGTAGGGCATTTGTTTGAGGCCAGTAATCCTCTTTGTGAGGTACTTCTGCGGCCTTTCCAGCTGCTGCAGATGTCTTGTGAGGTACATTCCAAAAGGGGTGTTGTACTCTATAATGGGTCTAATGAGTGTCGAGTACAGGGGAACAATGACCTCTTTTTTCCTGGATGAGAACCCTTTTATGATGAGGTGTGCTATGCAGAAGGTATTCCTTCTATGTGATGAGGGTTTTTTCTTTTATTATAGGGGCTGTTTATGTTATGGTTCCACCATAGGGGATTAACTTTAAATTTCACATTGCATTTATTTCTGAGGGGGATAGATGTATCTAGGCGCATAGAATTTAGTAGTAAAAGATTCTTTGTAAATTGTGGGGTCATCAAGATGGAAGGAGCTTTTGAATTTAGCCATCTCATCACTCAGTTTTAATAGATTAGCCTTAGCACTGAATACTGAAGTAAGGGAAGATGCTTCTGGGCTCAGTCCTAAGGTAAATTTGACTGATCTGTGGTCCAGTTTAACCAGGGAGGAAGTAACAACTGCTGGGGAGAAAATCTGTCCCATATTGGTAACGGTCAAGTCACAAATTTTATGTCCTCTGGTTGGTGTGCAGACTACTGGATTGTACCTGTAATTAAGATTTCAATATGGAGAACTAGAGTACTCTGTGATGTGTTGAAGTGTCTAGAGCTGTATGAGAATGTTTGTTTCTTTCGATACAGAAATCTTAGTGAAGTTGCAGAATTATGGTTTTCTTAAAAAGGTAGGAACAATGATATTCCCTGTTAGAGTTCTGGACTTTAAAATCTTAAGAAACAACTTCAGTAGTAGGAAATGAATCTTCAGTGATTCCTTTGTGGAATACGTATAAGTAACACTTAGTACTGGGATTATTCTAGTCTTTTACACAGCAGTAGTACTACATGAAATTACAAGCAATACTTACACTGTTATTTAAATACCTCACGTACAGCAGAGTCAAGAAGTTTAAAATATAGCATGGAAAACTCTACGTCTCCTTATCATTTGAGTTTGTGAAATACTGTAGTGCTGTTGCTGATATTTTTACTCTTGTATGAAGGTTTTCTGACATTTGAAATGATGTGAGTGATTTCAAGTTCAAATCAAAAGTAAAGAGGGAAAGGAACAGTTTTCAGTTTGATTCTTTCAGTTTCCACTTGCAGACTATTTGATACTAAAAAGTAGGCTAACCAGTCTGTCATCCCGAACAAGGAAACATTTATGTCCAGTGGGCTTACCCAGTTAACAAATTAAAAACAAATAACTAAACAAACACAGCATAGTTAGTGACTTGTGGGTATATTTAAAAAAAACACAATCAGTGGGCTTAATCCTAGCTTCAAGAAAGTATCAAATGAGTCCTAATTGCAAAAGGGAAGAGTGCATTAAAAATCATACACGGTACTTGATCTAAATCATGGATCGAAGTCCATTTGGCAATTTGCAGTATCTCACAGCCTGACATGCTTAAAACATGCATTATGCACCTGTGATTGGTAAAGATGTAATGCTGGCATAATGTAGATGGATTTAAACTGAAGTTTACAACTACAGATCCTTAAAATGAAAGGCAAACATTTTATGTACTGCTTTATGGGTTTATGACTTCTTCTTCTTCCAGCATGCCAGCTGTTTAATAATTACACTCTCCACCATCAAAGCATCAGCTACATTAAGTCACTCCAAACATTTTCTGTTTCTATCCACAGAATTGTTTGTTTTAGATATAAAACACAGACACACAGGCCAAGAGAAAAAGTAACAAAGAAAAAGCTTGCAAATGCGTTAAAGCTACAGTATTCATAACAAATTCTGGTCTGATGACAGCAATATACAGTTCTTCCCCTCTCTCTCCCCTTATATAGATGATGGAGTTGTTACATGAAACAAGTTACCAAAGGAAGCTAAAATTTTCATTCACCTACTCTTTCTCTTGTTGCTCAAACAGAGCACAACAGAAATCTAATACTTAATTTTCTATTTTATTGGTGTTACACAAACTGAGATTAACCGTAGAACATTTGGTGTTAAAAAAACAAAACAATAAGAACTAGTTTATTTGTGTAGCCATACATTCCACCAGTAAGATTTATCAGTTCATCCATAAACAACTTAAGGACATTTTCCATAAAACATGTCCAGCCTACATTTCCTTATGTAAGCCTAGCACACTTGCAAGCCACATTTTATCTGAAGTGTAAAGATTTGTCTTTACCTTTCAGATGCTGTTATTAGAATACTTATGGTTGAAACAGTGATAAAACTGGATAATTTTGCTGACTTAGATTTTTAGCTCCATTTCTGCCACCTTGAAATCATGTTGATGTTAAATGTAACTGTGAAAGGAGTATTGCACGCCATGCAGAAATCATACCACTACACATTATGTAAGTGATCATACCACTGCCTGTTATATAAGTGATCATACCACTGCACATTATGTAACTGATCATACCACTGCCTGTTATGTAAGTGATCATACCACTGCACATTATGTAAGTGATCATACCACTGCACATTATGTAACTGATCATACCACTGCCTGTTATGTAAGTGATCATACCACTGCACATTATGTAACTGATCATACCACTGTCTATGTAAGTGATCATACCACTGCCTATGTAAGTGATCATACCACTGCACATTATGTAAGTGATCATACCACTGCACATTATGTAACTGATCATACCACTGCCTGTTATGTAAGTGATCATACCACTGCACATTATGTAAGTGATCATACCACTGCACATTATGTAACTGATCATACCACTGCCTGTTATGTAAGTGATCATACCACTGCACATTATGTAAGAGATCATACCACTGCACATTATGTAAGTGATCATACCACTGCACATTATGTAAGTGATCATACCACTGCACATTATGTAACTGATCATACCACTGCCTGTTATGTAAGTGATCATACCACTGGACATTATGTATGTGATGTAACCCTTTGGCGAAAATGATGCAAATGGTACTCAACATATGTCTATGGGGAAGAATAGATTACTCTGATACCATGAAGTATTTTACTGATAGGTAATAAAGAGAAGCCAGCAGCTCATTATAGATGGAGGGACCCCGACTGCAGCTATAGCAACCTATGTCTGTATAACCATGTTTTGAGCAGCCAATAGCTAGTGGGGGATGGAATATATGTGGCACTGCCAGCTTACCTATCCCAGGGTACGGTTGGCAAGACTATCCCAAAGCAACTACTACATAAACACCAGCTACAACTGTAAGATAAGAAATGTCTGCACTGCACACCAAAGTATAACAACATTAAGTTCAAAATAAAGAACTGAGAAACAAAAACATATCCCTCAAAAAGAACAGTCCCAACTCAATCCAGCCTCATTCACAAAAGAAAAAGTAGCACAAACCAAGACATACACATCTCCAGCACAGAAAAAGCACTGCAGCATTAAATCAGCCTTAACCATGATGTATACAACTCACATATACAAGATCCTTATATAAAACAGCATAAATTAACAACTGAACAACCCCACAAAACCTAAAGCATGTTCATACAAAGCCCACACATATAACACTGCAAGGAATTTGGTCTTGTATGTATATATATTTACATCTGTATCTATATCTATATATTGATAAGATATAGATATAGGTCAAATGCAGATGAGTGTAAAGCTCAGAGTGTAACAACTTACAAAGCTCTGTAATATTTATTTTCTGTAAAAGACTAGTAAACTTTTTATTTTTGGGTGTGGAATCCAATATATGTACAGAACATGTGTGCTCTGAGGCAGCATTCCATTAGAATTAAAAACATTATATTTGTATACATGTGACATTTTCTATCACTCACAAAAAAATCCAGTATTGAAAAGGGCAAAAAAAAAAGGCTGCTTGAAAGTCCTTAAACATAGAAGTAGAGTATATACTTAAATATTCAAGTAAAAATCTCAATATTTTTCTAAAAAAAATGTGAAACTGTTTGAGGCATTACTTTTTGCAAGCATGCACTAGGATTCATGTCACCCTCCAAAAATAGATTCATAGGATGATACTAGGCTATTGGCTCAGAGGCCCTTATAAGCCTAGCCAAGAATTTCACCTATGTTCCCACAAAGTCAGCACCTGTTTTCCCTGTCCAGCAGGGACACATGTGGGTTCCCAGGGGTATATTTTCTGTTTGCCATCCAGTCGTCCAGGTTCCTCTTAAAAAGAGCTAGTGAGGTACTCTGCTTGACATGGAGAGGGAGTCTATTCCACAGATGAGGGAGTCATTGGGACACAAATCTATCCCACCAGCAAGTTTTGTTAATGTCACAGACCAGACTGAGGTCTTGCGTGCAGGTTGCTTGAGTGGAGTTTGACTTACACATATGTGGAAACTCCATCAAGGTTGAGTCTGAGAAGGCCTTGTATGCCAGACACAGGTCACCTCTGAGCAGTCTGTATGAGACTGAGTAGAGTGACAGAGTTTTAGCCTATTTGTATATGATAGGTGTTTGAGACCCTGGATTTTCCTGGTCAGGAACCTCTGTGGTCTCTCCACCTACTGCATGTGCTTGGCAAGGATCATGCCGAAGGGGGCATTGTACTCAGTAATGGGTCTGATAAGGGAGGAGTACAGGGATGTTATGACCTCCTTGTTCCTGGATGAAATACTCTTACTTATTGTGAGAGATCCTGGGTTCATATCTCAAGACTTGACAAAAGGCATTCAGATCCTATGTAGTTTGGTAGGAAAAATTACCCCCCCCCCCCCGTTTTTGACAATTTCAACAAGAACCTTTTTTTGCATGGGGCAAGGCCCCTGTATCCCCCATATGAAGGGGAAGACCCTCACATCCCCAAGTTTATAGGTTAAAATATATATAAAAGGCTAATGACCACCAGGTCTTTATAAGCCTACCCATGCAATCCAACACAATTCTGTTTAGACATTATATAGGAGGGAGGCGAATATAGGATTTTCCTGAGATATGAACACAGGATCTCTCACAATGAAGGCTACAATTATACCCCTAGACCAAGAAGCCACCACTTAAAAAAATAAGCCCCATATTTTTGTCTCTCCACTGCACCATCGGGATGAGTGTCAAAATGTACAAACTTCTTGAATTGGACAGGAGTCAAACCTGGGTCCACCTGAAAGGCAGCTATACTACTATGCTCACCACTATGCCACCAATGCTATTAAAATAATGTTTCATTTCTATTTGTGCAAGGCCTTCATGTGCTTATAGGGTTCATAGGTATATACTAGGCCAGATGCCCTTATGCACCATTTTAAGCCTAGACAATTTCCTTTAAAGGTGTGAATAAAACCCAGTACCTTATGTCTGGGAGTTAAACATCCTAAGCATTATTCCAGCCAAAACCGCTTATATATATCAATTCAGAGATTGCAAAACAGTGGGGAAAAATACAACCTCAAAGACAGATGAAACTGATTTTCTGCAATTTTTTTCCTACTAAGCAGTAACTGATCTCAATGCCTTTGGTAACTCAGCAGCAACCCAATGAACTAAATGCATGTTTGTGCTGACCTTAAATTCTGCAAAGCCCCCTGATATTTGCTTTATGTATTAAAAGAGTGTATGACTTCTCTTCAGACTGATAAATGCAGCATATGTCCAAAATTGCTGAGTATAGAGTTTAGATTATAATTGTTTATAGAAGTCCAGAAAAGCTACATTTTCTTTATCACTCAGATATGCCACCAACAATTACCTTGACAGACAAGGGTAAAATGTTCCATACAATTTCCAACACAGAACTTTTTGTAATTCTATAAAATTGGAAGAACACTCCGTTTAACATATACCTGAATGTTCTGGGATAATTCCCATAAACCTTTTCTCCAAAGGTCTACAATTGATTAGTTCATGTAACATTAATAAATATGATGTATGTTGAGGTTTGACATCAGGTGTATGTCTAAAACATACCTGTACTGAGTCTATATTACACCAGAAATAAAAGGTCACAAATATTTATGCATAAGGGTGTAATTTCCAATCACTAGAACGTGCCACCATTAGAAATTCCAGTTTTGACAAGAAAAAGTCCTACCTAAATTCAACACAACTTTACTTGTAGCATGATGAATGACCGTTTAAATGCATACTATGATTCTTCTCTCAGTCTTCTGAAAATGTTAATATTAATTGTGAAATATGGATTGAGATATTGTCTTGTGCAAGCCTGCATACACTGGACATTCTGCAGTTCATTAAAACATTCATTATACATTTATTTAGTTCTGTTATATTATATATATATATATATATATATATATATATATATATATATATATATATATATATATATATTTATATGTATGTATAGAGAGTGAGTGCTATAATGCTGAATCACTAAATAACATGACCAGAAGGTTGCAAGATGAGAATGCCAAGGACTATGTGTTCATAAGTTCAAAGGCTCATAGGTGTTTACTAGGTTAAAGACCGCAAGGGCATTTTTAAGCCCTGCCATGCATCCCAAATTAATTTCTGACAAGTTCTGTTACCTTTGATAAGTGTAAGCAGATGCTTGGGAGATGGAGCATTTTTATAAGCAGGGGCCTAGGAGATGAACCATTTTCAGGTTGCTTGTCTCCATTAAAGATGTAGGTGCCAAACCAGGGGCAAATTTCCTGTTCCCCATCTAATTGTCAAAGTTTCACTTGAATTGGGTACAGATGAACTCTGCTTCACATGGATGGGGAGCCTATTCTTGAAAAGGCGTAGTCTCTGGGATACATACCTATCTCTTCAGCAGGCCCTATTTATATCACAGACAAGGTTTAAGTCTTTAGAGTAGGTAATTCTGGTGCTGTTTGTTTTACAGATATGCATTAGGTCTGTCAGACTGAGGTCTGCCAAAGCCTCGTATGCCAAGCATATCTCCCCTCAACATCCTGTAAGAGACAGACTACAGAGATTGGGCCTTGATGCAGTCTGCACAGGACATGTTACTTTCACCCTGCATTTGTTTAGTGAGAAACCTCTGTGGACATTCCAGTCATTTGGTACATGCCAAAGGGGTCATTGTACTCAGTGATAGGTCTGATAAAAGCTGAATACAGTGGAATAATGACTTCCTTGAACCTAGATGCCATACCTTTGTTTATAAGTTGCACAACAAAGAATGATCCTCTCACTACTGTAGACACACGATAGTCAAAGGCTAGATTAATGTCTATGTGTGCCCTCATGTTCCTGACTTAAGAGTGTGTTGTCAATATGACAGTTATCAGGGAGGATAATATTATGCATTTCTTTGCATTTAGTTTTAGTTCATGGCTCTGACACCAGTTGTTTGTCTGTGTCAGCCATCCCTGGAGAACATTTGTGTCAGTGGGGGATTCAATGACAGCTTCTAATTTGAAATCATCTGCATGTTTAGTCATCCAGAGACCACTGACATCGGGCTTGGCTTCAGAGAAGTAAATGCCAAAAAGTAACGGTCCCAAAAGTAATCCCTGAGGGACACCCCTTGTGACTGGCCTCTTTCTAGAGGTGGACTCTCAAGTTTTAACTTCCTGGGTCCTGTCTGTGAGCCAGCTAGCTATCAAATGGGTGACATAAGGGTTTTCACCCAACCTCTTGAGTTTGTCAAAAATGCCTGTGAGGTATTGTGTCAAATGCCTTGGCCACATCAAGGTAGGCAGTGTGTACCATTTTGCTTCATCCATTACTTTCGTGACCTTTTCAAAGATGTCCGCCATACTGAGTGTGCATGACCTGCCCATGACATTACTAGGAGCCACTAGTACTCCAACAGTAAGATTACTAGATGACAGATTTATCAGATATCATACTCACAGCTGCACTGTGTTTGCATAATATCAGAATTAAAGTTATTATTTCTGATAATGTGATATCCTACAAACATTTTGAGAAGTACAAAATGACACAAGTATCGATGATGGAGCACTATTTTTCTCTTTAACACCAGGAGCACATGCTACCTTTCATATGCAGCTGATTATCCAAGTGAATTTGCCAAAGCTTTTTTCATTCTTTGTTTTAAATAACATTTTGTACCTCATCTCTGCATGCTAGCATGCCACCCCTCATATTTTAATGTTCCTTTGTACTGATCATCTCTGGCATCAAAAGATATTTGTGGGTAGGAGAGTCAAATATTACCACTATCATCGTATTAAGGTCTGAGATTTGTTTTTTTTTTTTGTTGTTGCATAGCTGGTAACTCCCTCCTTGTGTTGGCTGGTAAACAAAGTTCAATGTCTATAGTCTTAAGAGTCTGAACAATTAATGAACTCTACCAGACTCATGTTTTCTGACAGCCTGAAGATCAGAGTTGCACTATATGCACCCTCTCCCCACAAAATAGCTCTTTCACAGAAGCATTTTTCCATCTTACTCTCCTGGAATGGAAGAGCTAACATAAGCATTTCATTCTGTCTTTGACTGGCTCTTCCAGTGACCAGATCTGCTAATTGAAAACTGAAAGTCAAAGTGAACTTTATTGTCATTCAGACCACACAACAGTGCAACTGAACGGAATTGTGTTACTTCGAACTCAATGTATATACAACATATACTGATAATATTAATATAACAATAATACATATACTAATGCTAATCCAACAATAACAACAGTAAGACATTTATGCTGTGCAGTAGCAAGCACAATGACATTCACCAAGGCTATTCCACTTACATGTCTTTGTCAGTTCCCAAAATATTGCACAGATAATATATTGTACAGATCAGAATCACACAGATTTCAAACTGCACAAAATGCTAACTTGGCGTATTGCACAGAATGTTAACTCGCCATCGTTAATATTGCACATAAGGTAAAATATTGTACTTTCAAGAGTTATTGCACATGTCTGTGGATTACTTCAGCATTGTAAGTCCAGACTTTGATGGCCAGCATGGTGTATGTTATTAGTGGAGTTCAGAAGTCTGACTGCTTGTGGCAAAAGCTTCAATTGAATTTGGTGGTTTTGCAATGCAAGCTATGGTATTTCCTGCCTGAAGACAAACATGAGAACAGACCATGGGCAGGATGAGTGCAGTCTTTGACTATTTTCATGGCTCTGCTGAGGCACTAAGCAGAGTGCAAGTCCTGGATAGATGGGAGGATGGACCTGATAATTCTCTCCACCACTTTCACCACCCTCTGGAGAGATTTGTGATCTGAAACTGTGCAGTTTCCATGCCACACCAAAAGAATTACTAGTCAGGATGCTTTTGATGGTACCCTGTAGAAGGCTGTGAGAACTGAAGGTAGTAGTTTTGCTCTCCTCAACCCTCTTAGAACGTGTAGATGTGATTAGTGTTTATTGACCAAGACAAGTCTTCCGCAATGTGTACCCCCAAGAACTAGGTACTTGTCATCCTTGCCACTGTTTCTCCTTTGATTGTGACTGGAGAATGGCCCTCACATCTCTTTCTGAAGTCTACTATTATCTCCTTTGTTTTATTCACATTGAGAGCTAGGTTGTTGTTGTCACACCAGCCAGTGAGTTGGTTCACCTCCTGTCTGTTGATTTTTTTCATCACCATTGATGATGAGACCCAGCACTGCAGTATCATCTGCAAACTTAATGTGGTTTGTGTTGTACCTAGTGATGCAGTAATGTGTCAGCATAGTGAACAGTAGGGGACTTAGGACACGTCTTTGAGGTACTCCAGTGTTCAGTGTGATGCTCATCGAGGTGTTGTTGCCTATGTGTACCTTTTGTGGTCTGTCAGTAAAAAAGTCCATAATCCAGTCGCATAAAGGAGTGCTAACACCCAGATGGACCAGTTTCTCAATCAGATGTTGGGGGATGACTGGGTTGAAGACCGAGCTGAAGTCAGTAAATAACATGTGGACATAGCAGTATTTGTTCTTCACGTGTGACAAGGATATGTAAAGTGCCAGTGAGACGGCATCTGCCGTAGAGTGATTGGATCTATAAGTGAACTGGAGTGGGTCTAGTGTTGCAGGATGACTTGATGTTAATTAGTCTTTGACCAAATCTAAAAGTTAAAAACTAGTCATCGTGGTATGCATAGGACCAAATAGTCTGCACTATGCAGCCAGGACTTATCCTTAAAGTTTTAAAGAAAATCATCCTATACCATTGTAGGAAGTATTAAACCCAGGACAGACCAGCTAAGTGAAAATGACAGAGGGCAAAATGTTTAAAATATACACTTGATAAAAAAGAATAATCTGTCAGTTTTGTTCAGAGTAAAAAAAAATACATATACAGACTATAATACAAACATTATGTGCTTTTACGAGACCTATAAACAACATGTCTTACTACAGAGGGAGACATTTTTAATCTTTTTAAATGTGAGTGAAAAAAAAAATAAAAACAAAAGGTTTGTTAAAATTCAGGATGGAGTACCTAAAGCTGCATGCATAAATTAGTGTCTAAAGAAAATATTTTTTCAGTTCTCTTCAGTAAATACAATCCATCCTTATTCTGCAGTGAAAAGTACATGTTATAGGTTCATAGGTTCATAGGTTCATACTAGGCTATCTGCCCTAGGGCATTTATAAGCCTAGCCAGAGTGTGTGTGGCTTTCACCACCCCTTAGGATGAGAATACTATGCCCATTAGTTTGCTGTGCCTCTGTCCAGCAGTGACACAGAGATGATTCCCGGGGTAAACCTATGATCTCCCATCCACTCGTCAAGATTTCTCTTGAACAGAGTCAGTGAGGGGCTCTGCCTCACATGGACTGGGATTCTGTTCCATAGTGTAGGGAGTCTCTGGGTGATGAATCTGTCCCTTCAGCATGTCCTATTTATATCCGTGTTGAGGTTTAAGTCTCTTGCTCTCGTGGCTCTGGTGGATTTGGATTTTTTGAGGTGGAGCATGTCCATTAATTCCGGGTTGGACATGGCCTTGTATGTCAGGCACAGATCACCTCTGAGCAGACGGTATGAAACTGAATAGAGCTGGAGTTTCTTCAGTCGGGCAGCGTATGACATATGTTTGAGCCCCTTTATCCTTTTGGTGAGGAACTTTTGGGGTCTTTCCAGCTGCTGCAGGTGTCGGGTAAGGTACATTCCGAATGGGGCGTTGTACTCAATCATTGGTCTGATAAGTGAAGAGTACAGGGGTACAATGACCTCTCCTGATCTGGATGTGAATCCCTTCATGATCAGGTGGGCAATGTAGAAGGTCTTCCTAACCACTTTGGCAATGTGAGTGCCAAAAGAGAGATTACTGTCAACTTGGGTCTCCAGGTCCCTGATAACTTCTTCCATGTTTAATGGATTACCACCTATGTGGTAATTAGGGGTTACCTTGTTTTTCCCAAAGGGTATGACTATACATTTTTTGGCATTTAGCTTAAGGCCATGGCTCTGGCACCAGTTATCCATTTCTATGAGACCTCTCTGGAGGATGTCTGTGTCTGATGGAGTGTCAATTATGGTGCCTAGTTTGCAGTCATCTGCAAATTTTGTCAGCCACAATCCCCCTATGTTTGCCTGCACTTCAGAAAAATAAATGCCGAACAAGAGGGGGCCCAGGACTGAGCCCTGTGGGACACCGCTCGTGACCGGCTTAGAGTCTGACATGGCACCAGCAACTCTAACCCTGTGGGTTCTGTCCTTGAGCCAGTTTGCAACCAGTCTTGTGACATATGGGTTTACATCTAAGCTGGTGAGCTTTTCTATGATGCCCGAGTGGGGTATTGTGTTGAATGCTTTTGCTAGGTCAAGGTAGGCTGTGTGAACTGCCTTACCCTCATCAATGGCCTTAGTGACTGTTTCGAAAAAGTCAACCAAGTTCAAGAGGCAGGATCTGCCCTTGACAAAGCCAAATTGGGTAGGATCCAGTGTCTGTAGGTCCCCAATGTCTTTATTTATGAGTTCCATTATGATCCTCTCCATAGCCTTGCAGACAAGGCTCGTCAAGGTTATGGGGTGGTAATTTCCAGGGTCCGTAGAAGCACCGCCTTTGTGGAGTGGGACCACAGTTGCCGTATGCCATTCTTTGGGTACATATCCTGTAGTAAGGCTAAGATTAAACAGCAGCCTTATGTGTGGGTTTAGTTCCTCATTGAGTTCATGTAGCACACAGCCGGGGACACCGTCCGGTCCCATTGATGCTGTGTTTTTTGCTTTAGAGAGAGCAGCTCTCACCTGGGCATCTGAGATGTTTGGGAGGCTAGACTCTGGTGGGATAGATATTTCTCCTTTTGGGGGGGGGGGGAATTTGCACTGAACCTGTCTGCCAGTATGTTGGCAATGTCTGTGGGTTCAGTGATTTTTGTATCATTATGTTCTCTTGAGTACCATAATGAATATCTGGAGTGAAGTCACATAACAGGTCTCTGTGCTGAAGTGAAAATAAATATATTTTCTCTCTGTGGCTGAGTCCAAAAGACTTACTCTTAGTGTAAGTGACCACTTACACTGAGAACAGGCTTAGAGCAGGTGTTTTAGAATGTAGTCCCTGATGTAAGCCTGTTTATAGATAGGCATTACTCCAAAGTAAGTCAGTTTCAATGGCAGCAAGTCTTTCTGAATCAGGGTAGATTTACACTGAGAACAGCTCTTTTGGATCCTGGCACAGTCTATACCACTAATGTGCAATACACAAAAACAAAATAAAATAATTAAACAAAATATCATGCTGGGAACACCACAGCAACTGGTCTTCAGACTTTTCACTTTAATGTTTAACATTCAAAAGCCAAAATGTGGTTTATTTTTTGTCATTAACTATTGTTGTATGATATAAGTAATGAAAGTAGATTCAGTGGCCATGGTTGATAACAAAGCAGCAAAAAGGACTAAAGGAAAAATAATAAATTAACAACCCCTTATCTTAATATACAAATTCAGAAGTCTTAACAACTTGAGGATAGGTCATATCTTAATGTTTGGGAGTGTTTCAAAGCAACACTCACCGCATTATTAAAAAACAGAAACCACATATAAAGAATAACAAAAAGTTAATATTTTTGAAATACAAACTCATGCAGTCACTCTTTCCAGTCCATAAGGTTTAATGTAATTCACTAATAGTTCTAACAAGTGATCTTAACTTTAGCATTCATAAGTAGCAAAATGCATGATATTAATTACTTTCTTGAAGAGAATATCTTATCTAGACTATTTAATAGTTCATTCCAAGGGTGATTGTGAGCTTACGCTTGTTGCCTGGGCACATATATAGTTGCTTGAGGTGGAATTACTCGCGCTTCATTTGGCTGCAGAAAAAAAAACTCAAGACAGAACATGGATCACCTTTATTCATAAGAAATCATTGCCGGTAAGATTTCTAAGTGTGAGCCAACAATGATTCACTTATTTTGAGAGATTTCTCCCTACTTTCAGTTAGTGTGACCATGGAGTTGGTATATATAAGTTTGAGGGGATGGGGGAATGCCCCTCCCACATTGGAGAAGTGCAGGATGCTTGCAAAAAAGACAAACTTTCACTCTTCTGTATTTTGGGCACTATATTTTGGTATTTGGATCACTGGCTTTGTGGAATTTGGATATTTACAATTGGACCATCTACATGCTATGCCATAGATATATTTTGATTTCATACTACCACTAATAAATAGATTCATTTCTTCATTGTCTCACAATGCTACAGCCTTATAGTTGAAAATGCAATCTCAAAACATTTTTTGATAAATTTAATGAAATATTTTAGACATTAGACTGTGTTTTCCCAACGTTTTTGTTCACCTTTATTGACACAAAGTTTATTTGAAATATATTTATAACATATAAAATTTAACTATGTATCCCTCATTGCAAACTTTTAAATCTCTCAGTTAACATGAATGCATTCAAACTATGTTCATATATGCTAAAAGGCTTAAGACACTTCTTTAAGTTTTATTCACATTGTTAAAATGTAGTATTTGAATATAGCAGAACTAATCACAATTGAAGAGTGTAGCTCTGAGATGTTGACCACTAACCTGTTTCACAGTAAAACTTGCAGGCAATGTAAATTTGGTTGAAACAAAAAATTTACTTTAGCCTAGATAGGAATGCTTTCTTACAAGGGTTGTGCAAGCTTTCAGAAACATAAGACATGAAGAATGTCAACCTCTTGATTTCATCAATGCTTACAGAATTCACTACACCTTGGAAACAGCACATTAATTTCATCAGGAGTGCTGCACATACTTATAAACTGTGGAAAATACATTTAAAAAAAAGGATATCTTCTTTCATATGTATTCTTAATTAAATGGAAGTCATTTTTACATTTTCTGAGGGGGGTCTATATTAAATCAGGGAAAGCTCAAAATAGCGAATTCTGATTTATCGACCCTTTAAAAACAAAACCTCACAGTCTTGAAGACACGGAACAGTGATTTTTTTTTTTTTTTTCCCCAGGGAAACAAATCGCTGCTCCAAAAAAAAAACACTGCTTCTACTTAAATATACCAACTCCAAGTGGAGGAAATGGCAAAGTCCGAAAAATGGCCCAGCGATTTTTTCCCTGGGAAAAAAATCACTGTTCCATGTCTTTGGGATTGTCAGGTTTTGCTCTTTAAGGGTCGATAAATCAGCGTTCACTATTTTGAGCATTTGATGATTTAATATGAACCCTTCTGATGATATAAATTCAAACTGGAAGAGTGAAGAGACTTTTCTTCAATAACTAAAATAAGAAAGCTTATTAACATTTGAAATTAGATGATGCATCATTACTGAACTTCAGAAAGACTCGCAAAGAGGAATTTCTCAGCCAGGGTTATATTGTTAATCAAAGATTAGGTAACACATTGAAAAGTCAATTAAATGAAACTAACCAACATATTCAGAAGAATGGTAATCCATTATTACTCCCTGTTTATAATATTATTACGCTTGATAGAACGCATAAAAAAGCATGTAGAATAACTATAATCTTCCCAAATATGCTCATAGTAACTCCCTATACAGGCACAATCCCAAATTTTGGAAAAGAAGAAATCCTAATCTCACTTCTAAAACTTAACAGAGCCAAGAGCATATGCATTGCTATGCTATATATCCCCCCAGGACAGAACATTCCAGTACTTAAAAACATACTCTCCTGGATAGCAGATACAATCACAAATGAAATTATCCACCTGGGTGATATAAACATTGACTGGCAGTCTTTACCTGCAAATTCAGTGATCAACAGCATGAATCTCTTTGGATTCACTCAGTTTATTAATGCATCAACAAGATATGGCAAAAATAACTCCCAACAATCTATCCAGGATTGGATTATGGTTTCTAACCCATCTAATTTTACCTCCTCAGGTACCCTCTCTGATACACTAAGTGACCACCTGCCAGCTTATATCCACAGCAGTATTACACAACTAAGAAAGGAACATAAGCTCAAAACAACCAGTGGTCTCTTCATATTCTCAAAGGAGTTGTTCATTGAATCTCTAAAATCAGTTAATTTGTCTATCCTAAAAAGACTCCCCTCAAATGTAGAAATGCAGTTGAATACTTTCATGCTGCATTTCTAAATATTCTTAACACCTTAGCCCCGCAGTGTACAAGAAGAATTAAAAACAGCTATACCCCATGGCCCACCAACCAATGCAAACTCCTTAAGAAAGACAGAGACAAATCATGGATTAACTGACAAAAGAATAAAAATGACACAAATTGGCAACTATTCAGACAACTATTAAACCAAGTTAAGAAACAAGTCAATAGATATAAAAAGTGTTATTATACTCAGCTGCAAGATAGCCATAAAAAACAGCCGTAAAAAATTCTAATCCTCCATATCCTCTCTCATCAGCCCAGAAAAAAAGAATCCCAGCCCATACCTAGACAGTCCCCCTCTTCAAACAGCTATTTCAGTACATACTTCATAGAATGCATAGCTAACTTGACCTCAGACTCACCTAACACACCCACTGCATCAAAGACAGCTTCCCCTCCCTTAGACCCTATCAAATTTCCTTCACAAAACTCACGCATCTGCAACCTTTCCAATACACATGTAGACAACTCTACCCACCTACCTTTTAACTAGTTTCTTTAACTCTCATAAAAAGCTTTTATGTAAACTAAAACCTTGTTCCTCTTCATCCAACAACCTTCCCCTGGAATACCTAAATCTAGCTGTAGATGCAATAGCATACTCAGTCAGCATTTTTATTAATAGATAAATAACAGAATCCTGTGTCCCTGACTTGTGGAAAATGGCACACATTACCCTCTTACACAAAAGAGGTAATTCCGCTGACATTAAAAATGTCCTTCCCCTAGCCATCCTGTCTCTCCTCTCTAAAACTCTTGAAAATGTATTTATCAACAATTTCTCCACTCTCTCTTGCAAAATAAGTTAATCACCAATATGCAACATGGATTTTGGCCTGATCACAGCACGTCTACTGCATTACTATCACTTACAGACACTGTCAATAAAGCTCAGAGCTCTAATGAACTTGTATCTGCAGTATTTCTAGAGATATCAAAAGCCTTTCACATGGTCTTTCACAGTAAACTCCTCAATCAACTTTCCACCCTGGGTCTAGCAGCTCCATCTGTTCAATAGTTCTCTAGTTACCTTGCCAACAGACAACAAGCTGTGATATTGCAAGGATCCATCTCTGCATGCCTTTCCACTATTTTTATCAATAAGCTATATTCATCTTCTTGTAAAGGCACCTTGATTCAATATGCGGATGAATCTGCCATCATCTGCTCTTCAAACACCTTAACTCACCTCCAAAAAAATCACTAAATAAGCTGCTATCTTCATTGAAACCTGGCTTACAATGGCACAGCTCAACCCCCCCAAAAAACAAACTCTTCCTCTTTACCCCCCAAAACTTACACCCCTAACAAAATATTTTTCAAAATCTTTTCATCAAATGGCACTGAATTGAACTAGTCCACAATAGCAAACTATTAGGAGTCATAATAGATGACAATTTTAAATTTGACCTCCAGATCCAAAGCAATATTAAAAAACCCCATCAAAACTAGGCATGCTATACAGACCCAAACATTTTCTTAGCACACACATAAAAATGACACTAGACAAATCCTACCTACTGCCCTCCCTACTCTATGGAGCACCGATTCTAACTAATTTACAATGCTCCACAACTTGAAAGCTGCTACAATAAAATTGTCAAGTTTGCTACTAACTCAGCCTCCTTTACCCATCACATCAAAGCTCTACCTACCCTTAGCTGGCTAGAACCCCCCCCCAACTCTCCTACATTTAGCTTATAACAATACATAAAAATCATACACACACCATTAGCCTGCCTGACTCTTACCCCTTTAATCAACATGTTCAGAAAAGAACACTTAGATCAGAAAAGAAGCAACTTCTCACCATAAATAAACAAAATAAATCCTCAGGACAAAGCCTATACATGTACTCAATAGCAAAACAAAAATGAAACTTCTTATCTCTAACCTCTATAACTATTTCTGACCTACCCACTTTTAAATGTTCCATAGAAGAATAGCTTACAAAAATCTTGGACCTGCTCCTGTGCCAATCCTGGCTGAACTTACTATACTTGACTCACCGCCTTCAACCTAAGTCATACCTCACAACCCTCTCCAGCCTCCTAATCTACTCTTTCCTTATTTAATTCAACTCTGCAGAGCTTTCCTCTCCATTTTTCTCTTTCTTGCATACTCATTTGAACTACCTGAAGACATCCTACGCTGCATTCTTTTTATAATCTCCATCTCTCCATCCTTCTTCCTTTTCCCTTCTATATCCATAATATGAACACCATCTCTCATACTAAGACAGCATTCAATATTACCTCACTGTCTTTAATCATGCAATCTCTGATATATCTTTAAATATCTTATTAGAATTGTCTCAGATCTAATTTATTACACACCAATCCATGTAACAAATAATATGACTATTTTTCTTCACATATTCTTTTCAACTCATGAAGTTTTCATTGCATTCTACTATGAATCATATGTTCTATGTTTTTCTCATTGCAACATTTTTTTGATCTTACATTTTGTAGTATAACATGATAATTTCTGTTTTAAAATATTTGTACTTGATGTTTTTTAATGGAATATAATACTTTGTGATTTAAAATATCTGCACTTGGTATCACACTTACAGCCCAGCTATCTGGAATTTTTTAAATAATGCTGTCATTTATGAATATTGATATGATTTTACAGAAGTATGTGTTGTACAGTATTAAGCTTCAAAAATGTAACCACAGCATGCCCTACCGGCTCAGATCAGAAATGTATAGAAACTATTGTAATTATGTGACTGTATAAAATTTTAACAGTAGAAACTAGAAGATACAGATTTAACTTGCAAAACTTCAAGAAAATAAGTTGAAATTAAATTGTTTTATGATGGTGCTATAAAGTTACCTCTCAGTTTCAATTCAGTAGTAGACACAATGTCTAGAGCTAGACGTTTTTTGTATTGTCTTGGGGAGAAGTAATTACTAGGTTTGAGATGCATAAGTGTTTTATTGCTTTATGACTTTCTAGCAGCTGCACAGTTCTCAGCAAACATCTGAGAAATATGTATTTTTCACACACACACATGTTAAATTCAGTTAGTTTCTGACAAAAGGGGGTTTAGTTTGGATACTGAAGGCAGGTGACAATAAGTCATGTCATTCAAACTAACCCAGCAGTAATATTTTATATTAATTTAAGAGCTTTCTAAGAGAGAGACTGGGCATTTTGTATTTTGTCTTGGACCTAACAAGAACATCCACTCATCATCACCATTTGCACTTGCCTTGCTGTAAGTAAGTTTTTTTTGGGCATAGCAACTCATTTAGATATAGATAGAATATAGTAAAGATTAGTGTAGATGTTTTCTCTACTTATTTGAGACTGTCCTACAAGGTTGTTTTAAATATTTCCTGTGATTTTGAACTCTGAGGTTGCTGTGTTGATTTACTGAGTATTGTCTTCTTTTATTTTTTATTATTAAATATATTTAAACCTATATTTGTGGCTGATATTTGTGAGACATATTTAAGCTCTTAGATGACTTGCATATCTATTTGGTAACACTGTACAGGCCACTCCTAAATAGCCTTGCTCTTTGTCAGACTACCATTTGGATTATTAGTAACATTACACAGTAGGATAGGACACCTTTTGTTAAGGGCCTTAAAAGTAGCCGATAAGGGGTCCTGGTGGCAGTGATAACTACTTTATAGTCTGGGCAGAAGGGATCATAGCTAGTAAACCTGTCAGCCTTTCCCAGACATGAAGCACTAGTTGGACAGAGAGAGTGTTTGGAGGACTTGGTTTGGAATCCTGGCTAAGGACTCAACTTTATAGCTGTGCCAGTGAGGAGTATTATTGGGGATCTGGAGAAAGAGAGAGAAACCAGCCCCAAACTGACTGTGATATCTGTGTGCTCTTAAGGGAAATTGCACTTTACTATGTGTTTACTTGTCATCCTTCCAGTGTGTATGTCCCCCACTGTTGCTAGTGGTAAGGATTGAGGCTCCTTGATTACTGGGCCACTGTAGGTGCTTCACATTTGGCTTTTGAAATATTGTGATTGTAGAGCTTTTCTCCCTGGACCTCTGCTGAAAATGGGCACTTTCCATCCCAGTCAAACTTTCTCGGTAAAAAAAATGTCAAATAAATAAACATAAAATAAAATAAATAAATAATTAGATTAATCAGTCAAGGAATAAGAGATTATGTGTGATTCATAGATGAATAATTCATTGTGTGCAGTGTTTATACAGTATTGATAATGCTAAAATGGGTGGCTGTAATGTAGACTTAAACTTGTTTCCCAAATGTCATGATCCTTGTGGTAGCAGCAAAAGTTAAGTACCAGAGAGGTATAAAAATATTTCTCTGCTGTTGATATGGATTATGCCTTGGCAGCCAGATTGGTCAGATCATGGACCATGCAAATCTTTCCATTCATCACGGGTATCTTGCCTCTGCAGCCTATATATGCATGTGTAACACTGTAATGACAGTTCAGAATACAGAGTCTGATGGAGAGGTCAGATTGTAGGATCTGTGATGGTGCAGCGGTTATCTATCTCCAACCTATAATGGAAGCATTTTTAAAAACATCAGTGCTTTAAGCTAATTTCACATTGCATTCACTACTCAAAAACAATATAAAATTTAAGTGTAAATTGCATTAATTTCACAAAATCAGTTTGAAAGAAAATATGTTATAAGAGGCAAATATTTGGAATAAGTGAAAATTGCACAAATGTCTTTAAAACACAGCTGGGTACATGATAGAGGAACAACAGGTTGGAGTCGATAAGAACATAATGAGACTGGGTACAACATATAAGTGGAAAATGGAGATGTTTATACATGAAAGATGATTATGACAATGGGCTTAGAAACAGGTAAATGTGTTGCATGCAAAAGTGTGTTCTGACTGGCCTCACTTTGCATCCTAGCCAATTTAGCTGAACAGGAAATATGGCAGATGAACTTATGGTTTTAATAAGATAAACAGAGAAATATGAAAAAAGATATGGGGTGTATATTAGCACAACTACAAAAAAATAAGGCAATTCACTTATTTGTTGATTACTGAAATGTTGCACAATGGATTTATTGCATATAAATGTCACTTTGGAGAACACTTACTTAAGGATGGTTATTTCTTTATTAAAGCTCAATAAGGCTGAGTCACATATCGGAATCATGGTGCCTCACATCTTTAAACTTCAATGTTAAAGTTTATTTGTAGCTGTCTTGGTCCATGTATCTCACAAAAATAAAAGTGCATGTACTCATTATTAATATAGTGCAGGCACAAAATCCCAATCATCATCATACTCAACCCCCTTTTTGCCATTTCTACAGGTCAGGGTATTGTGTCAACTGTTGCCATATCTCTCTTTTTTGACATCCATGTCTGATTGACACAAGTCTTCTCTCACACAATTCATCCACCTCTTTGTTTATGCCCTTGTTTCCTCTTGCTTTCTTTTCGTCTATTCCAAATCGCCTCCAGCAGAATATCTTTTCTGCACATGTGACCAAACCACCATAATCTGTTCTGTTTTACTTTGTCTGCAGTGAGAGCTACTTTGGCTTCTATTCTTATGTCTTCCTCATTTCTTAGTCTGTCCCACAATGTGTATCCTATCACATGTCTCATGCACTTCATCTCCATTACCTTTTGCTTCATCAACCACTCTGACTTCACTGCCCATATTTCTGTACCACACAATACTACTGGCAACACCACTGTTTTGTACACCCTACTTTTCAGCTTCTTTGGCATTTTTCGGTCACACACTACCCCTCACACTCTGCACCAGTTTGCTGCAGCCCCTCTGATTCTAGCTTTGACCTTCTCATTCAGACTTCCCTTCTCCTCCACCACCCCTAACAGATACTTGAAGCTTAAACCTGTTCCACTGTTTTTCTCACTATCTCATTTCTCATCTCCTTTTCATTTCTCCATTTGTTGCCATTACAGCTGTCTTATCTGTATTCATTTTCAACCCATATGCCTTCAGTTTTGTATTCTATCCCCCTGTCCTTTGTTGAAGTTTTTGTTCAGAGTCTGCCTGTAATTTCACATCAGCCACAAAATCCTGATGTACAATGAAGCCAAAATGAAATAATGGAATTTGATCAGGAATGCATTGATAAAAAAACTTCAGCATCAGTACCAGAAGGTTTTACAAGGATTTAGGTAAAATGTCATGAATAGACTACTGTGCTGTATCTGTGCTATGATAGCTTATTAAATCATTTGTGTATAGTGTATGAATTAACTGTAGAATCACAATCGCTACATTTATGTGTAGGCTAAACTAACCGCAAGACTACTTTCTCTAAAGTTTAAAGCTCTTTATAATAAGGGTATTGCATTTTATTTCTGCATCAGATATGAGTGTAAGAGTGGTATAGGATATGTACAAGGGTAGTGTGACAGCGGTGTGGTCTGCAGTGGGAGTGACGGATGCATTTAAGGTGGAGGTGGGGTTAGATGAAGGATCATCTCTGAGCCCTTTCTTATTTGCAATGGTGATGGACAGGTTTACAGACGAGATCAGACAGGAGTCCCCATGGACTATGATGTTTGCAGATGACATTGTGATCTGTAGTGAGAGTAGGGAACAGGTGGAGGAGACCCTGGAGAGATGGAGATATGCTCTAGAGAGAAGAGGAATGAAGGTCAGCAGGAATAAGACAGAATATATGTGTGTGAACGAGAGGGAGGATAGAGGAATGGTGAGGATGCAAGGAGTAGAGGTGGCAAAGGTGGATGAGTTTAAATACTTGGGGTCAATAGTTCGGAGTAACAGTGAGTGTGGAAGAGAGGTGAAGAAGAGAGTACAGGTGGGATGGAGTGGGTGGAGAAGAGTGTCAGGAGTGATTTGTGACAGACGAGTACCTGTAAGAGTTAAAGGGAAGGTCTACAAGAGGGTAGTGAGACCAGCTATGTTATATGGGTTGGAGACAGTGGCATTGACAAAAAGGCAGGAGTTTGAGCTGGATGTGGCAGAATTAAAGATGTTAAGATTTGCACTGGGTGTGACAAGGGTGGACATGATTAGGAATAAGTATATTAGAGGGTCAGCCCAGGTTGGAAGGCTTGGAGACAAAGCCAGAGAGGCACGATTACGTTGGTTTGGACATGTGCTGAGGAGGGATGCTGAGTATACTGGGAAAAAGATGCTAAGGATGAAGCTACCAGGTAACAGGAAAAGAGGAAGGCCTAAGATAAGGTTTATGGATGTGGTGAGAGAGGACATGCAAGTGGTTGGTGTGACAGAGCAAGATGCAGAGGACAGGAAGAAATGGAAACAGATGATCTGCTGTGGTGACCCCTAAAGGGAACATCCGAAAGAAGATGATGATGACATATATATATATATATATATATATATATATATATATATATATATATATATATGTAATATATATATGTAAAGTAATTCAGAATGGGAAGTTTGTAATATTTTCTAACAATCCCATGTCAAACAAAGCTGTCAACAAGAAGTTCAAGCCATATAACTATTTTTACTTATTTCCCTCTAGAAAATGTATTACATAAAAGACATGAGGGGGGAAGCATCAGTACTTGTATGTGAGAATACAAAGTAAATAAAAAATATGGGGTTTTCCCATTCTTCTCTAAACAAAAGAAAATGAAAATATACTAAGTTGACACGGAGAGGTATTAGTCACTGTCTATTGTTTTCCTGCAGTGCTCTGAAAGCAACTTTAAACAAGTCTCTCCACAGCCTAGCTTCTAGAAAACATTTACTAACATGGATTCATTCAGTAGCAGCCTACCACTTTCCATCTACCTGACAAATGAAACTGTAACCAAGCAGTAGAGTTTTAACATACCCAGTTCCATGTCCTTAGCATACATTTTGTAATTTTCCTTCATTTTATAAGTATTATAGGTAGGTAAATTAGTGCTGCTATTTTGTAATTAGTATTATTAATAAATGTACTGCTAATGTCTGCATGAAGTAAAGCATCTTTGGGAGCAGAATTATTTTATCTGACCACTGTTTCCATTTGATTTAGACAGTTAACTCAGCTTTAAGCATTTAATATCTAAACTCTGCACAATAAAAAAATGTAAAATAAAATAAATAAAATGCAAAGTCTGAAACACAGCCAGATTCTAAACAATTTATTAAAAGAAATAGGTGAGTGCTTCTTCAGACCATTAAAATCAAAAAGAATGCCAAACACTACATTTAAAATTTCATCAGTGAATCACATGAAAATGCCTTCCTTTTACATTGTAACAATTACTGCAAACTTCCTTAAAGATGCATTATTCTAAATAATGAATAAATAACATAAACATATTCCAAATGAGAAAAAAAATATATATATATATATAATATAAGCATCTGAATCTAACAATAAATAGACCAATATATCAAGATACTATAGTGCTAGCAATTATTTTAAACTAAGTAAATCTGTGCAATATGACAAGCACTTACAATGTTATGTCTTGATATACTCTTTCTGCCGTAGAACATATATTAATTATTATTTAAACTGTCCAATAAAAACTATTTCTTTAATAACAAAGTAACATAATATCACCCTTAGACTAAATTAAAAACAAATCATCAGATATGTAATTTAATATAAATACATTTGAAACTATATCCAAATATCTAAAACTACTTCATTTGTAACAGACTAATAGACTTCATTTAAATAAGGGCCTGGCTTTTAACCGTACGTATCCATTTAAACCCATGACACTGTCTGCTCGTGCCCTCACAATCCACCTTGTTTCATTTACCTCAGTATTATTCCACAGATCCGCCTTATGATCATTTAATTTCACTTGTTTAATTGCCATAAATTTAAAGTGATGTTCATTACTAGTATCAACAATATGTTTAACCAAGGTGGTATTCTTGGTGTTAATATGATACAAATGCTGTCTTATACAGTCTCTTAACCATCTATTTGTCTTTCCCACATAAAATGAGTGGCAGACAGTGCATTGGGCTAAATAGATAATATTCATGCTATTATAACTGGCATTAACATTAAAAACATATTCTTTCTGTGTAACTGGATGAAAAAATCTACCACTACTATCAATGTATTGACAGTAATTACACATTTTACAAGGTTTTGTACAAATAAATTCCTTCCTTAAGGTACTATCAACATGCTGAATGTCTTTATAACCACATTGGGGTCATTCCTCAAGTATACTTTTTAATTTTTCATCTCTGGTTAATATACTCCAATTTTTATTAATAATCTCTCTGACATATTTAATATTATTGCTATAAAACATAGAGTACATCATATCATCATTTCTTGATTTTTGTACTACTTGTTGGTTAATACTCTCAGAAAAATATGGAATTATGCTAAATTATTTAGGAATACTGTTATGCAAAAATTTAAATGAAACTATTAATAAATTATAAAAACATTTTTGAAACAATAAAAATATATATAGAAAAGTGGAACAAAATTATATTAACTTTTGAAGACAGATTTCAATTAATAAAAATGGCCTTATTGCCAAAAATACTATATGTAGCATTAGCAATACAGTATGTAGCATTAGCAATACAGTTAATTCCTGAAAGATGCATCCTTAAAGAAATAAACTCATGTTTAATAAAATGTTTATGGTATCCCATAAAGAATAGAGTAGCTCTAACTCATCACATTAGACCCTGGAAACAAGGAGGATTGAACTTCCCAGAAATAGAAACATATATAAAAGCATATGTGCTTAAAACTACAATAGACTGGATAAATCCAAATTATTTTGCCAAATGGAAGGAATTAACAATGGCTATATTAAATGAATTTAATCTGTTTAAAAAAAATGTATTAGTAGACAAATCAAACAAACCCTGGTACATACTATGCATAAGTATTACAATATAATATAACAAAACATTCTAAAACAACACTGATTAATCATTACATCAATTCCTTTAGGAAACTTATCAATGCAAACATAGATCTAAAACTTTGGTTTGACCTTTTAACCCCATTTACCATCACTAAGAACTTTCCTCACAAAATATATAAGAAAACAATAACCTCCTGGGAACAAAATGGATTCTTATGCTGGTTGCAATGTGTAAATACATTAAATGTTTTAGATATACATTTGATAAAAACTGCTTATAATATTGCAACACAGGACTGGTTAACCTTACAATGCATTCTAATGTACACTCAAGATTTATGCAGATTAATTAATAATTCGTCATTTAAAGATATTCCAAATCTAATACGTTTTCTATATGAATTTATATATAATAGTTGTGAAAAGAAAAATTCCATTTCAAATCTATATAAAGAGTTAATAACATATAAAACAATTCCCAAACCATCATACTGGCAGTTCTTAACAAAAGGTCAGTCATTGCGGTTAACAGAAGAAATTAAAACTAACATCTTATTATCAGTTAATTACACCTCTAACACACAATACTGGAAAATATTTAACTGGAAATACTTACATAGAGCCTTTTTAACACTAGGTAGAATTAAAAAGATCAGCACTAATTCTTCTTTCGGCTTTTTCCCAGTTAGGGTCCGCCACAGTGGATCACCTGTCCGCTCAAGATTGGCAGTGGAGTTTTATAGTGTCGAGTTGCCAGCCCGGCGCTCAACCTTCCACAGAAGGCACACACTCACACCTAGGGCCAATTTAGAGTGTCCAATCCACCTACAGCATGTCTTTGGGAGGAAACTGGAGTACCCGGAGGAAACCCACGCGACTACAGGGAGGACATGCAGACTCCACACAGAAGGCACCCCAGCCAAGGATCAAACCGGAGAACCTCTTCCTGTGAGGCAGCAACGCTAACCGCTGCACCACCATGGCCACCAAAAAGATCAGTACTACTACAAATGGTTTTTGCTGGAGGTGTGAAAAGTCAAATAAAGCAGACTGGATTCATATTTTTTATGAATGTAATAAAATTTAATCATATTAGAATGGAATCAATCATTTTTTTACAAGCTTTATTTAATGAATCCTTTACCTTAACTAAAGCATTGATTATACTAAATGTAAATGAAGGTCCCTACCTGAATAAGACAAATATGTATTTGTTATGGACAATATTTGCTATATCTAGGAAATGCGTAACATGGGCACCGGAACCATAGAGCGAGAGCAGTATGGACGCCCCCTTACTTTTGCAGCATTTGCAACGTCTCGTCCCGTGTGCACAATTGCATCAGCTTTGCAACATCCCGAACACATGCCTGTTTGAATACATGTCGTGGGAGGTAGAATTTACTTAGCAGGCATGCCTGTTTGAATACATGTCGCGGGAGGTAGGATTTACTTAGTAGGCAGATTTCTTTATGGACTGCAGCATTTATGAGCCACAATACAGGATGTCATGGAAAGATTTCTTTATGGATTAAGATTTCTTCAAACTGCCGTTCGGGCAGAGTGGTGTGTAGGTACAGAGAACTGACATGTTAGTAACTGTTCTGTCTGAAGTGCCCATTTGCATTTAGGGAGAGAGAAGTATGTGTGTGTGTGTGTATGTGCATGCGTGGTGCGTGTGTGTGTGTGTGTGTGTGTGTGTGTGTGTGTGTGTGTGTGTGTGTGTGTGTGTGTGTGGGTGTGTGTGTGTCAACAGGATACATCTGGCGGCTAGAGGTACACAGGCTCACACCGTGCACTTTGGGTGCAGGTAAAAAGAGCCTAAAGTCCCTAGTCACCAACATTTGTGAATTTATGCCTCACCTTTTTGTTTTGTTCTGTTCCTCATTAAAGCTCTGGTTTTCAGAAGCAGTAAAACAAAACCTTTTATGCTAGCAATTTTCTAAGTTTATAAGATCAGTATTTGAAATGTGTCCCTATTTTGGGGCTGTATTCCCCCATTATTAGCTTTGTTCTGTATTTTTGTGCTTGGAGGTTGAGAGCTATGCTGCTATGGTGATAAGTGAGAACTGAATTCACTAAATGATAGCCATTTAAGTTTGCCTTCCTGTCTTTCAGGAAACTGCTGATTTAGCTTAGTGGTATGTTGTTCTGACTATAGTGCACAGGGTTCTGGGTTCAAGACAGGGCAGTGAAATGTACAGTGGTAACACAACATTTTATGCAAGCAACTTTCCAAAATTATACAAGCAATGTTTAAAATGTGTCCCTGGCCTTTTGCCCCCCCCCCCCCAAGTGAAAATAAGTGCAAGAAGCTGTGCAACATGCCTATGGCTTACACTACTGTGATTTTGGATTTGTATTTTTATATATATAATATATATTGTGTGTAGAAGTAGACCGTTATCATGGAAATGTTCTGAATATGGCAGTTTTGCCTTTATTGGTGCATGCATTTTGCTTCATTGCCTGCTGGAAAAATGTTCAAATAATAAATTTAAAATGCGCTGTAACTTAAGTCTAACAAGTGTGCTGTATTATGCAAGGAATATAATTTAATAAAGTCAGGAAGGTGTGTCAAAGAACGCATATATGTTTCTTGTTTTGTGCACAAGGGGCCTCTGATTTGAAAACATCCCAAACGTAATCTTTATCCACCACTGGCCAGATGCATTTTCTTTGGATGTGGTGTGGGTTTTAATGCTGTTTCAATGAATGTGAGTTTCAGGGGCAGAGAAGTTTTAATGCCAAGCCTATTTTCATTGTGAGACAGTATTGCTTTGTTTAGCAGATATCTGTTAGTGTTTGTGCATTGTGCTATAAAATGTAAAAAAAATAAAATCCAGAAATGCAACTTTGATTTAAGGGTGGGCAATAGAAAATGTACTCCAGGATTACCCCTCATGCCACTAATGGATAGAGGCAGTTCCTAAATGCTGCATTCCTTATATGGGTCCCCTCAAATTATCTATGGAATGATCACAGTTATTCTCACTAGGACTAATATACAATTATCAGCCATGGGATAGGTAAGACCAATCAGAAAATGTTAATTCAAGAATCAAGCACCAAAAGGGAACTGGCTAAGTTTAAAAAGTCCTCCAAGTGAACCTATGTTGTGATAGTAAATAGTTATAAAAAAATTTCCCTTTTTAGATCACTAAGTGCCCCTCTCACTCTCCACCCCCCCCCCCCAGTCTTCAACAGCTTCCGACACTCCTGATGTGTAACCAGAAGGTGGAATTCAAATACAGCCCCAACCTTGGAAGAATTCTACACTTTACTGAAGACAACTGCATCTATGGAAATAAAAATCAAAGAACTACAAATCTATCCCAGGCCATTGGTAAATAATCCATGGAAGAAAGTTATATCTTTGTTGGACACTCTGCAATAATCAATATTGTATCTCTGATAACTGATCTGTTAATTCTATATTTAATAACATACAGTGTATATAACTGAAAGTCAGGCTATTGTAAATATTGTATATAGTTGTTTAAAATGATATTTAAAAATATTATGTAAATATTATTTTAATTGAAAATAAAAAAAATGTTTGTGGAAAAAAAAGAAAAATATGGAAAAACAGTATAATTTCTAAATTGATGTACTCTGTAACAGGTTGATTTAATTTGTTGGGGATGATATCCTCTGTTAATAAAATAAGTACTCAAGCATTCCAACTCATCATTAAAACCCTTTTCACTGGCATTAAGTCTGGAGGCTCTCGTAGCCTGTCCCTTAACAATATTGGGAAAAACATGAGGGGGCGTGCATGCTACTTCTGTGTAACTATTTATTTTGATAACAAGATTGTCTATATATTTCAGTAGTAATAACACCTGCCCCTTCATTTTTAACTCGAACATCTAAAAAGTCAATTGCTTCCTTATTCTTTGTGATGTCAAACATAAAAAAAATCAATATTCTGTAAATGATCATAAAAATGTTCAAGATCACTGTTTATTTCCAGTCCAAATAAAAAAACCTGTCATTGAACAAAACAACGATAAAAAGGAATACATGCTTTATAGTTCTCAATTCCCAATATATAGTTGCTCTCCCATACATCCATAAAAATATTGGCATAGCTGTTCGCAGAGGGTTTGCCCACAGCTACGCCATCCAATTGCAAATATTTGTTCTTAAAAACATTGTCAGTCAATACCACCCCAATAGATTTACTAATTACGTCAATATTCATTCTATTAAAATTACTATAACTCACTAAATAATTATTTTAAAGCAATAACACCTTGTCCATTACGTATCTTAGTAAACAGAGAGCGGACGTCCATAGTTACAAAATAAAAATCCTGTACAGCATTCCATTCAGAAAAGAAAGCATACAAATCTTGTAAAAAAAATTTGTATCCCATAAAATATGCTTAGTAAGATTCAAAACTGGATGTAACTGTTTTTCTATAAAAATCGAAAATGGTTCTGTGAGCCAACCAGCACCTGAAACAATAGGTAGAATGCATGGGTGTTTATGAATTTTGGGAATACCCTGTATACATGGTATTATGGGATGTTCAACTGTACAATATCTATAGTGGTACTCTGTAATGAACCTCTTATTAATAAGTTCTAATAACAAATGATCAATATGACCTTTCATTTTTGTGAATATCCGAACTATTAATAAGCTGGTAAACATTGCTATCATTCAACATTTCTTCCATCACTCTATCATAAAATATAGTATCCATTATAACAGTAGGCCTGTCTTTATCAGTGGGTTTTATAACTATGTTAATCATTCTGCAAATATCTCAAAGCTTTTTGTTCATGTATATTTAAATTATGAAATTTTCTTCTATAGTCATGATCATTCTCTTTTCATGTAGTCCAGGGAGGTACGTCTCAGGTCATTCACACCAGAATGGACAATGACTGAGTCATATTTGTACTTGCCTTGGAGTGACCTGAGTGCTTGTGCTATGTGGCGGATCCTAGCGCACAACAGGCTTCGGGCGCTAGGATCCGCCACATAACACAAGCACTCAGGTCACTCCAAGGCAAGTACAAATATTACTCAGTCATTGTCCATGCTGGTGTGAATGACCTGAGACGTACCTCCCTGGACTACATGAAAAGAGACATAGAGGAGCTCTCTGAGCATGTAGCCCAGGCCGGTATGACCCTGACCTTGAGTAGCATCTTACCCTCACCAAGAATGATGCCACAATATGAAGACAAGATGATCAATTTCAACAATTGGCTTAAGTATTGGTGTCATTCAAAGGGGATCCAATGCCTGTCAGCCTGGGATGACATGCTCGACAAGCCACAATGCTTTGCTAGGGACGGCTTGCACCTGTCACCCCTGGGCTTTTGGATATTGGCAAAGGCTCTTGCTACCCCCATAGTGCCTTTTTTAGGCAAGGCTCAAAAGACAAACCCACCTCCATAGGTATCACAAGGGATAGGAAACTAAGAGTAATGCTACTCAACGCCAGAAGTCTAAACCTCAAGATGCACGCACTCGAAACTCTCCTTAGCATGGAGAACATCGATATCTGTGCAGTAATAGAAACCTGTTTCAAGGCTCCCGAGAGCACCCCAGCACTACCAGGTTATACCTCATACCATGCTTTTCGGCCACAAAACTTGGACTGAACCACAAAAGGAGGGGGAGTATCAATATTCGTCAAAGATATCCACACCTCCAGGTTGGTAGCACAGCACGAAGCATCAGAGACTATCCATGTGCAACTAACAGTGGGTAAAACTGCCTTCCAGTTTATAGCCTGCTACATGCCACCCTCCCAAACCCAGGAACCCCACTCGGCCTTCCTGAGAACACTGGAAAATATGAAGGTCTCTCCAAACACCATTATATTGGGCGACTTCAACTACCCAAATATAGACTGGGAGCATTACTCTAGCTCCAACACCCTAGCCCAAAGGTTTCTACAATTTATAAACTCAAATGCTATGGAACAACTTGTTACCACTCCCACAAGAGGGAAAAACATACTGGACCTGATCATCACCAACATGGGGACTCTATGCTCCAGACCAGAAGTGTATCCCTCACTGGTAAGATCAGACCATAAACTAATCTCACTGGATATTCACATCCCGACCCCACCCCCTGCCCAGAAAACCACAGTGAAAAACTTCTATAAAGCAAATTTCACACTCCTCAAAACTGAGGTGGAATCTTTCAAAGCCCCCGGGCCTGTGGAAAATACGGCCCAGACCGCAGAATCCTTTATAGACGCATTCTATGAACACCTTCAGGAATGCATGGATCATGCAATTCCAAATAAAACCAAGACCCAATCCTCCAAAGGCAGACGTCCTGTCAGGTGGACCCCAGCCATAAACAAACTGCTACTACATGATAGAGCAAAATCCCAAAAAGGGAAGGCATCTCTGATCAGTATTAGCAAAAAACTACGGGCACTCATAAAATCGTCTAAGGCCAGCTTCGAGAGAAAAATTGCACAGGACACTTAGGATAATCACAAGGCTTTCTTTAGTTATGTTAGGAACCTGGGTGGGAATTCCCAGATATGCTCAGAATTAGTCCAAAATGACAAAAAATACACTGAACCCACAGACATTGCCAACATCCTAGCTGACAGGTTCAGTGCAAACCCCCCCCCCACCAAAAGGGCAAATATCTATCCCAGCAGAGTGCTGCCCCCCTGACATCTCAGATGCTCAGGTAAGAGCTGCCCTCTCCAAAGCAAAAAACACAGCATCAGTGGGACCAGACAGTGTCCCGGGCTGCGTCCTACATGAACTCCAAGAAGAGCTAAACCCAAACCTAAAACTACTGTTCAATCTCAGCCTTACTACAGGATATGTACCCAAAGAGTGGCGTACAGCAACAGTGGTTCCTCTATACAAAGGTGGTGCCTCAACGGATCCTGGAAACTATCACCCCATAAGCCTGACTAGCCTGGTCTGCAAAGCTATGGAAAGGATCATCATGGACCTCATAAATAAAGATATTGGGGACCTACAGACACTGGATCCTACCCAGTTCGGCTTTGTTAAGGGCAGATCCTGCCTCTTAAACCTGGTCGATTTCTTTGAAACAGTCACCAAGGCCATTGACGAGGGGAAGGTGGTCCACACAGCCTACCTGGACCTCGCAAAAGCCTTCGATACAATACCCCAGTCAGGCATTATAGATAAGCTCACCAGCTTAAATATAAACCCCTATGTCACTAGATGGGTTGCAAACTGGCTCAAGGACAGAACCCACATGGTTATTATTGCTGGAGCCATGTCAGACTCCAAACCAGTTACAAGTGGTGTCCCACAAGGCTCAGTCCTGGGACCTCTCTTGTTCGGTATATATTTCTCGGAGGTACAGGCCAACACGGAAGGACTGTGGCTGACCAAGTTCGCAGATGACTGCAAACTGGGCACCATAATAGACTCTCCAGCCGACACAAGCATCCTCCAAAAGGGCCTCATAGAAACAGACAACTGGTGCCAGAGCCATGGCCTCAAGCTAAATGCCAAAAGTGTATAGTCATCCCTTTGGCAAAAACAAAGTGCCCACAAATTACCACATAGGTGGAAATCCATTAAGTACAGAAGAAGTAATTAGGGACCTGGGGACCCAAGTTGATAGCAATCTCTCATTTGACAACCACATGGCCAAAGTGGTTAGAAAAACATTTTATATAGCCCACCTAATCATGAAGGGATTCACATCTAGATCAGGGGAGGTCATCGTGCCTCTTTACTCATCCCTCATCAGGCCCATAATTGAGTACAATGCCCCTTTTGGGATGTACCTTACCAGACACCTGCAGCAACTGGAAAGACCCCAAAAGTACCTCACCAAGTGGATCAAAGGGCTCAAACAGATGTCATATGCTGCCCGGTTAAAGAATCTCCAGTTCTACTCAGTGGCATACTGCCTGCTCAGAGGCGATCTGTGCCTGACGTATAAAGCCATGTCCAACCCGAAATTAATGGACATGCTGCACCTCAGAAAATCCAAATCCCATCGAGCTACGCGCTCGAGAGACTTGAACCTCAGTACTGAAATAAATAGGACATGCTGGAGGGACATAACCCAGAGGCTCCCTTCACTCTGGAATAAAATCCCAGTCCAGGTTAGGCAGAATCCCTCACTGACTCTCTTCAAGAGGAATCTTGATGACTGGATGGGAGATCGTAGGTTTACCTCAGGTATCACTTCTGTGTCACTGTTAGACAGAGGCACAGTATACTAACCTCGAAAAAGGGCATAGCAAAATTCATTTAAAATGGGTGGCGAAAGCCAAACACACTCTGGCTAGGCTTATAAATGCCCTAGGGCAGATAGCCTAGTATGAACCTATGAACCTATTAAATAACTGATGTAAATCTTGAGTACATAATTTACCAAAAGTGTCTAATAAAGGATGACTTATAAGAGTCATGCTACTAGTCTTTTTATATGTAAATGAATTTTCAGTACCTGAGTCAGATGATTGATACATCTTTAGCATAACATTCTCAATAAATAATTTAAAATCTAATATAGTTTCTGCAAGGCCCGCCAACTGTCATGGAATGAAAGTAAGTCATTTTTCTAGGACTGATATTTCACTTGCAGACAAACTTCACTGGCAAATGTTCCCTATTAAAGATAGTCCATAGTCTTCCATAATTTCTTGATTGTCTGAACTCCTTCTCCATACAGAACATGTTTTCTTTTCTGTCATCCCCTGTTCCTGGATCGACTTCGACTGTAACTGGTCCTGTGTCATATAGGAAGTAGTAGGGTCATGAAAGTATTGTTGTTTTTTTGAAATCCTTTTTAAGGTGATATCAGAAGGGTCTTTTGGTCGCACCACTGGTTTACCTATCATTTCTGAACTGGATGCCGAATTGGGATTAGGTGAATAATTCCCAGCTTCCTCTATCAAATCTATTTTTGCAGCACTTCCATTACTCTGTTTACTATTACATTCCAATTGTCCATCAGACAGAGTTATTTTCTTATTAATATTTTCATCTGAGATATTATCTGATGTCAAATTACCCCTTTCTTTGATGACGGTTCATTATTACATTTCCTATGTTTGGGATCCCGTCTGTCATTATGCTCTTTAGGCCAAATAAAGACTCTCCCCAAATGAAAATCTTGTATGTCCCTTTCAGTTTTCTTAAATTTACTTTGTAGCAATTTCTTTTCATATAATTCAATTGTATCAAACATCTCAGTAAACCTTGGATCTAAAATTTGTTCTGGATATAAATTATGCTTCTGGAGCTGTTGGTCTTTTATGCTTTTTTAATTTCTGCTCCTCTGTGTCAAAAAACGACTAGGTAACCTCATATAAGAAAACCCAATCTCTATGTTTATTTGCTGCCACAATTTCAACAGTTCTGGAAATTGCTCACCTTGGCTAGGCATATTTAATACTCTAAGGCCATGGAGCACTTTTTTATAAACAAGGCATGCTCTAAAGTGTAGTCTCTGGGTTAAGTACCTTTTTAACTTAAACAATACCTCTTCCAAGGCACGCATTTGCTTATTCATTTAATAAAGGTCAGTCTGTGACACACCTTATCCTGCTCTGTCTACATTGTCATTGTCACTAGATACATTCAGTAATGGATTATCTCTGGCAGTAAGTAACATATGTAACCTTTTATCTGTCTTATTCCATTCTCCATGTTGGTCTCCTGACCCCCATCAGTTAACTCCATCTTTTTGAACATTAATAAAGCCGGAATGCTGAGCAGATATCACGTTATGTGATGGATTGTAATCTAACTCAATAGTCACATTCCCCTTGGCCATGCTCCAAAGCTGGTGTAAAGAAAGTAGTAATAGCGAATATAACACCAGCAATGAGGATTAACGGACTGCACACTATTATCAGCAAAATAACAAAATAAATAAAATGCGAAGTCTAAAACATGGCCAGGTTCTAAACAATTTATTAAAAGAAACAGGTGAGTGCTTTCGTGAGTATGCACTCAATTCTTCAGACCATTAAAATCAAAAAGAATGCCTAACACTACATTTAAAAACTCATCAGCCAATCACAAGAAAATGCCTTCCTTTTATGCTGTAACAATTACTGCAGACTTCCTTAAAGATACATTAAATAATGAATAAATAACATAAACATATTCCAAATGAGAAAATTAAAAAAAAAAAAATATATATATATATATATATATATATATATATATATATATATATATATGATAAGCATTTGAATCTAACAAAAAGAAATAAGTAGACCAATATATCAAGATACTATGGCACTAGCAATGCTTTGGCTAAACATACTGTTAATACTAGTAATGAACATCAGTTTATGGCCATCGAGCAAGTGAAATTAAATTATCGTAAGGGGATCTGCAGAATCATGCTGAGGTAAATGAAACAAAGTGGATTGTGAAGTTATGAGCAGAAAGTGCCTTGGGTTTTAAATGGATATGTACCATTAAAACTAATATTAAAAGTCAGGCCATTATTTAAATGAAGTCTATTATTCTGTTACAACTGAAGTAGTTTTATATATAGTTAGATATAGTTTCATATATATTTATATTATATTACATATCTGATGATTTGCTTTCAATTTGGTCTATTTATTTCTTATTGTTAGATTCAAATGCTTATTATATATATATATATATATATATATATATATATATATAGTTTACTATCAAAACCGTACTCCGTCGACTGTACTATCGTCGAACACGGAAGTTCGAAAACGGTAATATCGATGTCAAAAAAAACAATCTAGGAACGGGTTTTAACATGGGTCGGGGTAGGTGTTCAGTATTATTCCGAACTACAAACATTTCCCCTACTTCGATCCATGTTAAAACCCGTTCCTAGATTGTTTTTTTGACATCAGTATTACCGTTTTCGAACTTCCGTGTTCGACGATAGTACAGTCGACGGAGTACGGTTCGAAATTTTGATAGTAAACCATATATATATATATATTGATCTAGGACTCTTGATCGAAAGATCAAAATCCCGAATCCATTACCACCGAACACACTTTAACAAAAGTGCTTTCTTCGAAAAAGCACTTTCGTTAAAGTATGTTAGAAAAAACACAATCTTCTTGAATGCCCCACACCCTCCTACTTTAATATTCTCACTCCAAGATTGCACTACAATGGGGAAAAGGGAAATTTTCCTTAATGCACCATAGTACGACAGGAACAACAAGCATACTTACGTGAAAGTGCTGCTTCAATGAACAGCACTTTCGAGCAAGTATGCTTACCGAATTGGGATTCGGTGAAAGATGCAGTCGAGCATCTGTACAGATCCCATAAATATATATATATATATATATATATATATATATATATATATATATATATATATATATATATATATATGGTTTACCTTCATATTGTCGGAAATGACAATATTGATCGCGCATTTGGGCGAACCAAATGCATAAATTTTAAAGTGTGACATTCTCAGTAGTTCAAAAAATCAGCAAACTGAACAGCAGATTCACTGATTTTCAAACTAAAATGTCAAAGACACATTGTAGTGTGGGGGGGCAAGCCCCCCTGCACCCCCATTGAGGGGGGATGGGCCCCCCACGCCACCCACCTACTTTAATATACTAACTCTGAGATCACACTACAGTTTGGAAAGGGATCATTTCCCGATCCCCGCTATAGTGTAATCCGCACCCAAAATGCCGAATCTACAATGAGCGAATGCCAATGTGCATTCGCTCATTGCACATTCAGACAATTTTTTTGAGGTTTTGCCAATTTGGAAACCTCCTTTCGCACAAAGTGGATTTGCCCAAGTGCATAATGCACTTATGAAGGTAAAGATATATATATATATATATATATATATATATATATATATATATATATGTATATATATATATATATATATATATATATATGTATATATTTTATTTTTTTGTTAATCTTCCCCAGCTCCAGATGTATAAGTATTTATTTCCAGAACAAATTTTAGATTCAAGGTTGACTGAGATGTTTGATACAATTGAATTATATGAAAAGAAATTACTACAAAGTAAATTTAAGAAAATTGAAAGGGTCATACAAGATTTTCATTTGGGGAGAGTCTTTATTTGGCCTAAAGAGCGTAATGAGAGATCTGATCGAAAACATAAGAAATATAATAATGAACCATCATCAGGGAAAGGGGATAATTCAATGTCAGATGATATCTCAGGTGGAAATGTTAATAAGAAAATAACTCTGTCTGATGGACAATTGGAATGTAATAGTAAAGATATACAGAGTAATGGAAGTGCTGAGAAAATAGGTTTGATAGAGGAAGCTGGAAATTATCAACCTATTCCAAATTCAGGGTCCAGTTCAGAGATTATAGGTGAACTAGTCATGTAACTAAAAGACCCTTCTCATATGACCTTAAAAAGGATTTCATAAAACAACAATACTTTCATGACCCTACCACTTCCTATACGACACAGGACCAGTTACAGTCGAAGTCGATCCAGGAGCAGGGGTTGACAAAAAAGGAAACATGTTCTGGATGGAGAAGGGATTCAGAAGATCAGGAAATTATGGAAGACTACGGACAATCCTTAATGTGGAACATTCCCTAGAAGTTTGTCCACAAGTGAAATATCAGTCCTAGAAAAAGGACTTACTTTCATTTCGTCACAGTTGGCGAACCTTGCGGAAAGTATATTAGATTTTAAATTATTTATTCAGAATGTTATGCTAAAGATGTTGTATCAAATATCTGACTCAGGTACTGAAAATTCATTTATATATGAAAAGCTTAGTAGCATGACTCCATTAAGTAATCCTTTATTAGAAGCTTTTGGTAAATTTTATACTGAAGATTTACATCAGTTATTTAATGATTCTGGCTACTGAAGAAAATGTTATAATTTAAATATACATGAACAAAAAGCTTTGAGAAATTTGCAGAATGATGTTAACATAAACCCGCTGATAAAGGCGGGCCTACTGTTATAATGGATACTATTTTTTATGATAGAGTGATGGAAGAAATGTTGAATGATAGGAATGTTTACCAGCTTATTAACAGTTCAGATATTCACAAAATGAAAGGTCGTATTGATCATTTGTTATTAGAACTTTTTAATAAGAGGTTCATTACAGAGGACCTTTATAGATATTATACAGTTGAACATCTCATAATACCATGTATACAGGGTATTCCCAAAATTCATAAACACCCATGCATTCCATCTATATGACGTACTGTTTCAGGTGATAGTTTGCTCACAGAACCGTTTTCAATTTTTATAGAAAAACAGTTACGTTCAGTTTTGAATCTTAATAAGCATATTTTATGGGATACAAAAAATTTTTTACCAGATTTATATGCTTTCTTTTCTGAATGGAATGCTGTACAGGATTTTTATTTTGAAACTATGGACATCCACTCTCTGTTTACTAAGATACCTAACGGACAAGGTGTTATTACTTTAATAGACTCTTTAGTGAGTTTTAGTACATTTAATAAAATGAATTTTGATGTAATTAGTACATTTTTGGGGGTGGTATTGACTAACAATGTTTTTGTTTTTAAGAACAAATATTATTTGCAATTGGATGGTGTAGCTATGGGCACACCCTGTGTCCATAGCTATGCCAGTATTTTTATGGCTGTATGGGAGAACAAGCATATACTGGAAAATGAGAACTATAAAGCATGTATTCCTTTTTATTGTTGTTTTTTTGACAATGTGTTTTTTATTTGGACTAGAAATACTAGTGATCTTGAACAGAATATTGATATTTTTTTTTGAAGTTTGACATCACAAAGAATAAGGAAGTGATTGACTTTTTAGATGTTAGAGTTAAGAATGAAGGGGCAGGTGTTATTACTAGTGAAATATATATAAAATCTTGTCATCAAAATAAATTGCTACAGAGAAGTAGCATGCAGCCCCTCATGTTTTTCCCAATATTGTTATGGGACAGGCTATTAGACCCTCCAGACTTAATGCCAGTGAAAAGGGTTTTAATGATGAGTTGGAATACTTGAGTACTAATTTCATTAAGAAAGGATATGATCCTTAACAAATGAAATCAACTTGTGACAGAGTATGTCAATTTAGGAATGATAATGTCCGTCCATATTTTTCTGAGAGTATTGACCAAGTAGTATAAAAATTGAGAACTGATGATATGAGGTGCTCCATGTTTTATAACAATGATATTAAATATATCAGAGAGATTATTAGTAAACACTAGAGTATATTAACCACAGATGAAAATTTAAAAAGTATATTTGGGGAATGACCCAGATTTAGATATAAAAATAAGAAGTCTGTAAAAAGATTATTATGTGGTTATAGAGATGTTCAGCATGTTGATAGTACTTTAAGGAAGGAATTTATTTGTATGAAACCTTGTTAAATGTGTAATTATTGTCAATACATTGACAGTAGTGGTAGATTTTTTCATCCAGTTACACGGAAAGAATATGTTTTTAATGTTAATGCCAATTGTAATAGCATGAATATTATCTGTTTAGCCCAATGCACTGTCTGCCACTCATTTTTTGTTAGAAAGACAAATAGATGGTTAAGAAACGGTATAAGAGAGCATTTGTGTCATATTAACACCAGGAATACCCCCAATGCTTTGGCTAAATATATTGCTGATACTAGTAATGAACATCACTTTAAATTTATAGCCACTGAACAAGTGAAATTAAATGATCATAAGGTGGATCTGCAGAATAGTATTGAGGTAAATGAAACAAGGTGGATTATGAGGGTACGAGCAGAATGTGCAATGTGTTTAGATGGATATGCACCATTAAAACCAATATTAAAAGCAAGGCCCTTATTTAAATGAAGTCTATTAGTCTGTTGCAACCGAAATAGTTTTAGATATAGTTAGATATAGTCAAAGGACTAGGATACCAGATGGTCAATAAAAGTCAGAGAAGCAGGAATTTAGTATACCAAACTTTACGCTTTCGTCAGTAAGACTTCATCAGAAATAATAGCAACAACCCAGCTGCATCAATATATACACAATAAATAATTGTCAATTATTCAATCAATGCAGTTCAGTTCCCCCAAAACTTGACTCATTACGTGCTGTATAGTCACATGTTTTGCTGCAAGACTGTTTTAATGGTGGGGTTGGGACAGATGTTATTTTCCAGCTATCTCTGAATTGGTATATACTTTATAAGTAGCAGGGGGTGTGCGGTTCTAAGGGAAAGGCCCTTCTTGCAAAAAATTATTATTTTAGAGTTTTATGTTCCACAGTAGTTATTTGGAACATGGGTGATGTAACATTGTACATGACAATCATTTCTTTCTTTCTTTTCTGTTGTTTTTTTTTTTTTTTTAAAGTACACTAATGTTTTGTGGAGTAATTATTTTACATATGGTTGTCATTCAAATGGTTGACAACTTATTTGGCTACAACTTTTGGACATTGTAAAAAAAGAATGATAGCACAACTGTATGACAGTGCATATATGTGAATTACATTTGGTTTTATACAGTGTAGGTATCTAGCTGTGTGTAGAAAAATGAATGCTTGACTGAAAAGGTGGCAGTTGTGAAAAATTAATTATAGATGGCAATGTGTATGTGTGAGCCTTTATGAGTTAGTGTTAGAGTTAGGATTAGGTATGAGGATAGATTTAGTGCAATGTCTGTTTGGTGTTGTGCATGTTTTGTGTCCTACTGTCTTGTGTATTAGTACTGTTAGAGAAAGTGTTTTTAGTAATGTAATGTGTAGAGCTAGTGTTAACAGACATGCATAAGATGGTAACCACCACTTATAAAAAACACACACACATATATAGATATATATAGATATAGATAGATATAGATAGATAGATATATGGGTCTACTTTGTTTAATTGAAAGCTCATTTTACTGAATTTGAATTCACCCTGACCAAATTGCTGAAAGCTCAAATTACTGAAAACTCATTTTACTGAATCTCATTTCCCTGAAGTGAAGTACTTGCACTGTGTAGAGTACTATAAGGCAAGTAAAAGGTATATGCCCTTTTCCCCACTGTAGTGTGATCCTGGAGTTAGTATATATAGTTGGGGGGTGTGGGGGTTGTAGCCCCCCACCTAGTTTGGTTTTATATTATATTTCACTGAAAGACATGCATACTTGCAACACCAATGACTAACTCTTTCCAGAAGACAATATATACCCAAACTAAATGGGGGGCTACACCCACCACAACCCCAAGCCCCCCACACCCCCTAACTATATATATATATATATATATATATCAACTCCAGGATTGCACTACAATGGGGAAAAGGGCATATACCTTTTACTTGCCTTACAGTACTCTACACAGTGCCAGTACTTCACTTCAGTGAAATGAGTTTTCAGTAATTTGAGCTTTCAGCAATTAGAAATTCAGTGAAATGAGCTTTCAATGAAACAAAGTAGATTTATATATATATATATATATATATATATATTATATATATAGAGAGAGAGAGAGAGAGAGTTATTGCTGCGGTGGTGCAGTGGTTAGCGTTGTCGTCTCACAGCAAGAGGTTCTCCCGTTTGATTCTCGGCTGGAGTGCCTTCTGTGTGAAGTCTGCATGTCCTCCCCACGGTCGAGTGACATTAAAAGACATGCAGGTAGGTGTGTGAGTGAATGGGTGGGCATTGGGCTGGCAACTTGGCACCATAACAAATACACTGCCAATCATTAGCGGACTGGAGTTTCACTGTAGCAACCCCTAACTGGGAAAAGCCGAAAGACATTAGTATTATATATACATATATAGAGAGTGAGAGAGATACAGTAAATAAATGTAGAATAAGCTGGTTGCATAAGTGTGCACACCCTTAAACTAATACTTCGTTGAAGCACCTTTTGATTTAATTACAGAATTTAGTCTTCTTGGGTAGGAGTCTATCAGCATGCCACATCTTGACTTGGCACTATTTACCCACTCTTCCTTGCAAAAGCTCTCCAAATCTGTCAGATTGAGAGACCATCTCTTGTACACAGCCCTCTTCAGGACACCACGCAGATTTTCTATTGGATTTAGGTCTGGGCTCTGTCTGGGCCATTCCAAAAATTTTATTTTCTTCTGGTGAAGGCATTCTTTTGTTGATTTGGATGTATGCTTGGGGTCATTGTCGTGTTGAAAGGTAAAAGTCCTCTTCATCTTCAGCTTTTTAGCAGATGCCTGAAGGTTTTGGGCCTAAAGTAACTGGTATTTGGAACTGTTCATAATTCCCTCCACCTTGACTAAAGCCACAGTTCCAGCTGAAGAAAAGCAACCCCAAAGCATGATACTGCCACCATCATGCATCGCAGTGGGGATGGTGTTCTTTTGGTGATGCGAAGTGTTGTTTTTGTGCCAAATGTACCTTTTGGAATTGTGGCCAGAAAGTTCAACCTTGGTCTCCTCAGACCATAACACATTTTACCACATGATTTTGGGAAACTTGATGTATTGTTTTACAAATTTTAGTTGAGCCTGGATGTTTTTCTGTGTAAGAAAAGGCTTCCGTCTTGCAACCCTACCCCATAGCCCAGACATATGGAGAATACGGGAGATTGTTGTCACATGTGGTACACAACCAGTTCTTGCAAGAAATTCCTGCAGCTCTTTCAGTGTTGATGTAGGTGTCTTGGCAGCCTCCCTGAACAGTTTTTGTCTTGTCTTTTCATCAATTTTGGAGGGTCGCCCAGTTCTTTGCAACATCACAGTTGTCCCATATTTTCTCCCTTTTTGACGACTGTCTTCACTGTGTTCCATGGTATATCCAGTGCTGTGGAAAATTTTTTGTACCCTTCTCCTGACTGACACTTTCAACAGTGAGATCCCTTTGATGCTTTGTAAGCTCTCTGTGAACCATGGCTTTTGCTGTAGCAGGCAAATGAGTAAATGTCAGGAAGATCCTTCTAGTACAGCTGAACTTTATTTGGGGCTAATCAGTCTCTTTAACTGATGGCAGGTGTGCACCCAAGAAGACTGAATGCTGTAATTAAGTCAAATGGTGCTTCAACAAATTATTAGTTTAAGGATGTGCACACTTATGCAACCAGCTTATTGTATAATTTTTTATTTTTTATATTTTTTCCCCTATCAGATTTGTTTGTTTTTCAATTGAATTGTACAGGTTATAGGTCACATTAAAAGTGGCAAAAAGTTTTGAAATTATTTATTGTGGTCTCATTTTTTATATCACAAAAAACTGGCATTTTAACAAGGGCATGTAAACTTTTTATATCCACTATTAATAAATATAAATATATATATATATATATATATATATATATATATATATATATATATATATATATATATACTGGTCTATGTTAGATGATTGACTTTTCAGAAACTCAAAAAAAAATATCGTAGAAACCATAAAATCGAATTTCCAAAAACTCAGACATCAAAAAGAGAAATAAAAAATCCACACAAAAACACAAAAATCTACCTTTTTTAAGTTTTTCAGGGGCGCAAGTCCCCTGTATCCCTAGACCCTCTCTGAGATCGCACTACAGTGAGGAAAAGAGAAAGATGAACTTAACTAAACAAGTCAGTTCAATAAGGGTAAATTTCCTGATCCTCACTGTACTGTGATTTCCATTCAAAAGCTTTGAGTTTTCAAAAACTCGATCATATGATCTTGACCATATGGAGTTCCAGTTTCTGAAAACTCAGTCAACTGATAGGGACCCATATATACATATATATAATGTAACATAATATGGTTTCTCAGTATATTGAATAGTACAAGTAACCTGAAAGTATGCACATATTGTCTATAGCTGTATTATAAAGAGTTAATTGTAAATGGAGTATTTTTTAAGCAACTTGTTTCTGCTAAGTATTATTAGTTTTTTAAGAGCAGAAATGGTATGTATTAGTAGAAGTAGCTTTGTTAAGGAGCTGTTGAATGCGATATAAAAAGAGGGCTGAGATTGGCCCACTCAGAGAAATCTTGCCCTTTGTGGAAAGGGGCTTGGTGTCTACAGCAACAGCTCTGGGAGACAGAATCAACCACAGTAGAGAATGACCTTAAAGAAGGAAATGGACATTGCTGAAAGATGAATCCAGAGTGAGAGAGAGAGATACCAACAAATACTGTTTTTCAGCAGTATAACACAGAATTAAAGGTACATGCTCTGCCTTTAGTTGCAGCACAAGACTTTGTTTTGCTTGGAAAAATCTGCCCTATTTTCATTTGTATATAATCAAACTGCGTTGCTCTCGTATAGAGATGCCTAACTTTGACTAAGTAGTTTTAACTATAGGAGTAACTCAATTCTAAAGCAGTACGAAATTGCAGACAGTCATGTAAAGTATTTTACAATCTTACTGTCATAAAAACAATGAGAACCAAATCACTGAAGACAAAAAAGTTGTCATGGCAAAGTGTAACGTTTGAAGCTATCAGAATGGTAATTAATAAAATGTAGCTTGACATTAACTTTACTCCCCATGTTTAAATTTTACTCACATTTAAAAAATATGCAAGTATGTTTCAAGCTATGTATTTTTTAAATTGTTTATTTCATAATGTTTGTAATCTATTGGAGCTTTTCTCATTGGGTCTCCACTGAAAATGGACTCAGACCCAGTTGGACCAACCCGGTTAACAAATGTCAAATAAATAAAGGAAAGACTAGATGAGAAAAATGTCCCTGCAGAAATGTTCTTTTAATTTTTTTTTTCTGTTTTGCATCTCTTTGCCAACACTGTCTGCCAGGGATCAGCCATCTCCAAGTCAATGATACATACATTCCCCTTCACTAGGGGTAAACAATCAACAGCAAGTGGCCTAGATTAAGGTTGTCACCAGGAGTGGTTTGGTTTTACTATAATAAGGCCTAATCCCCTTGTACCCACCAAGTGACAACATATGCATTGATTATAGGAAACTGCATTGAAGCACCCATTACTTCCACAAGGGGCTGGCATCAGCAGAGGTCCTAGCATACCTGCAGGAGGCAACATATGGCTGTTTCCTCTTGTCTCCACCAGGTGAACAGACCACAGACATTTTCCTCTGGGCACATGACTTCCTCACCCCTGTATAGATATGCTCATGCTTAATCCCAATGCTGTCAAGCGAAAATGGCTGAGGGCTTTATCCCTCTATGCCAGTGGTGGAGACCCTTTTAGTTATTAATGATATGTCAGCAGCTTTAGCAGTTGCCAATGTGCGCCCCATTGTTTCTGTTTATGCTCATTTTTCCACTGATTAATTCAAACACTATAGATATGGCTCACCAGAAAAAATACAGATCTTCAGAATGTTAGGGAAAGCTAAGGCAAAGAGATCTGTGTGTCTTTACTGAATGTACAGCACTTTTAAAATGAATTTCTATGAGAACAGAAGAAGTGTGTATGTCCTATTAGATAAAAATGTCTAAAATATTTTATTGTCACAACAAGTTTCCTTAATCTAGTCAGGCCTGAGTAACTTTCAGCAAGAACCAACATGTTTAAGGCCTCTCCTATTGTCTGCAGCCATAGAAATGAGGTTTGGAACAGACCATTTTGTCCTGGGACATCTTCCACTGGGGCTAGATACATAGATTAGCAGGAGTTAAGAGAATAAGGGGAGGATAGGGTTAAATAGGATGGAGGGATGTATAGGAGGAAATTAGGTAAGGGTAAGGAGGGGCTTAGGGGGATTTGTCAAGTGTAACTGAGGTAGGAGTCACATCTTTGGTGTAAACTTGCTATGGCAGGTATTCGCCCATGAAGACCTGCATGTATTGATAGACAGGTAGGCCTTAGAATGGTTGGGTATGGAAGAGGTAAGTGAGGTTTAATGACAAGGGTTTTTTTTTTTTTTTTGCTGGTTGAGAGTGGTTTACATCGGTGGAGAATGCCTATCGGATTGCAGTGGGGTGGGGGTTAGTGAGTGGAGTCTCCTGCTCAAGGGTCTGAATTATCAGAGAAAGTTACTTTTATCTCAAGGTTTAGCCATTTTCTAGAACATGGGGATTAGGTGGTTTAGGTAAGGTAGCTTGCAAGACTATCCTGACGGATAGTGAGGCTGATGTAAATCTGTTATTTTCATGGCCTTTTACCATTAATAGCAGAAGCTTTGGCATTGCAGGTAAATGACAATGTACAATCTGTAAAAGCATGTTTCTACATGGTTATATATCCTGGAGAGGAGGATATAAATAAATAAATAACCTTCATATGTGGTTTCCACATATTTACAATTGTTTATATTTCCATATCCCTGCTTTGCTGATGTTCATTATTATATTTACTGAAACCCGACACTGCAACAGTATAACATCATTCCACCTTGCAGTTTTGTGAACGCAGAACTGCTGTAAAATTTTAATGCCTAACAATCAAATCATGCAGAAGTTGAAGTTAAAATCTAAAGAAGTTTTGCATTTTTGGCAAATGTACGGAGCACAGTGTCATATATAGTCCAACACTATCATAACAATCCATTGATCATAACTGGCCAGTATGTCCTTGCCTTTCTCTACTCTAGATATGAAAGCATATACCAGCAATCACCCCCCCCCCAGGAGCTAATATGGAGGAATACAAAATTCTTAGCACGTTGCCATTATCATCTCTAATTTTACTCAAGATTTGTTTTAATAAGTTCATTAAAAGGCATTCACTTAGAGCAGATTTCACCATGTCGGAATAGTTCAATTAGTATCTCAGATAATTGGAGTTAAAAAGTGCATTGCAGTCATGTTGATGTGCAGATTTGTAGGAAGACCACTATTTAATAATTAGTAATGCTGGGAACGTTGCAGTCACACTGATTTGCTGATTTGTAGCAACACCGCTGTGATGGCTTTCACTTGGGTTCGGGATTCGTGGGGTGGATGGTCTACCAGGCTCAGTCTAAAGTATTTTCCTCAGTGGAGCTGCGAATGGTTTTGCGGGCTCTGAGTGTGAATGTGGTTGTCACACATGTGCGGTGGTAGTGGCAGTCGGAGGAATGTACCCATTATGTCTCACAACTGTGCAGATTTATGGCAAATATCCAGGCATACCTTTCAACATCTTGTTGAAGCTGGGACAAATATTGTTAATGGCATCACTGCAGCGTAGGTTCATAAGTAGGTACTTGGCTATTGGCCCTAGGGCCTATATAAGCCTAGCCAAAAGGTACCCTGGCTTTTGCCACCCAAGAAAATTATTTTCCTGTGCCACTGTCGAGCAGAGCCACAGATGTGATCCCCGGGGTGAATTTCCTATCTCCTATCCAATCTGGCTTATATAGGTCCTAGGCCAATAGCCTAGTACCTACCTACCTATGAACCTATGCTCCTTTCAGTATTCATCACATATATTTATAAAAGATAAATAGTAATTACAGGAAAATACATACACTGGCAGCAAGCACATCAAATAAAGTGTCTCACCGAAATACAAAACATATCTGCTGCCCTAGTAGAGTAAAATCTAAGCAAAGTCACACAGACAAAGGTCAAGAAATGATGCTATCCAAAATTCATTTTATGCAACAGGTTGTACACTTTTATAAATATTTAAATGCTCACTCATTAATAATTATGTTTAGTGGTATCAACTATTTAAAGTTTCTATGAGTTAATGTAGGCCATAGCAATGGACTGTTAAAGTAGCAGACACACATATGTATTTCAAGTCACATTAGAAATGATTGATGCAGTCATCAGAGTTTAGTAAAGTAATGGTATAAAATCTAGTGTATATCAATTTAAACAGGAATAATCAGCTATGTGAGAAGTTGACAGCTGAAACATTAAGACAAAGACGTTGTGCAGTTGTATCACTGGACTGTTCCAGTTTCTGTTTAATGCACCTGAAAGGAAAGATAAATATCACCCAACTTATCATGGAAGAGACTGTAAAATATCCTAGACACTTCCCCTATTCTAAGGGGATAGGAACAGTGGTCTCTCATTACCTGCGAGGTAGCATCTGCTTTTGTGCAGCAAATTGTATGGGTAGCTGGTAGGGACACATCTTTGAGAGATGAGATTTTCCTAGAATGTCCGGAAGCCTACTCAGATTGGGATAATTAAAAAAAAAAAAAAGGAAAGCTGGGACATTTGGTATAGCTTTAGTTGTTTATAACTAAAAACTTTCCTGCTGGCTTCGTTAGTGGATATGACTTTAAATAAGTCAAACAAGTTTGATAATGTTGATTCCCATCTGTCAGCTTAAAAGTTGCTGGGGCCAGGTTGCAGGGAGTGCTTAGGGTCGGCATTTTGTTGCGTTGCTATCTGGACGCTTGCTACAGTACATTACAGTGGAACCTTCAGGTTTTCTCATATTGGTTGCCTTATAATCTTATCCCTTGTTATAAGATTGCACATGTTTGGCAAAATGCTGGCAAATCTTTGCAGCTGGGGGTTAACGTAGGGATGACAGGAGTTTGTAATAGTAATAGTGGGGACTTATGCTGAAGTCACACCAGTTGTTTGTCAACTTCCTAGGTTTATAAAGAGCAATATTTTAGTACCTCCTCCTATATTGGGTCGTTGCCTGGTGTTTTTTTTTATAGTTTTGCTTACACATTTATCTGGTGGAAGGAAAAGGGTATTGAAGGGAGTTTCATTGGAATTGAGAGGCAAGTATTTTACTGCCATTTTGCAGTAGGGGAATGTACTGTTCAAAGGTGGCAGAAGAGACCGATTTTATCTCATTATTTAGGTGTTCATAAAGCTTTGGTGTTCTCTATCTGTCAGATAACTTAATTTGGACATAAAAGGGGGGTATAGAAATAAGGTGTTTGCTGCTTAGACACAAGGTTTTAGAATCATCTGTGTTTCAATTTTTGCAAAGGCAAAGTGCTTACTCTGTTTTCTTTTGCAGATTGCATATGTCCTGAATTTGGGCTTCAGTAGATGACTGAAAGGAAGGGACCTCAGAGGTGATAGAGGCTGTTCATGGATGCCCCTTTTGTTTGGGTGGTGCACAATGAGATCACAGGTGTGGGATAGCAGAGTGAGCAATGATCAGTATCCAAATTAAATGGCTTCGAAAGAGGGATGAGTGCAGAGTGGGCATCAGTTGTTGGCCTTGGGGATGTGGATTTACATGGTGATTAGATTCGCTAGGCTGGATGTGTTGGTCACTGGATTGGGGAAGCGCACACTGGGATTCAGTCAAATCAGTCAATAGTCTGAAGGTAGTGGACTAGCTGTGTGATGGATTCTGGAAGTGGATGTTCTGCAGCTGGAATGGTGTATGTTGAGATCGCAAGACAGGAGGTGCTGAGGGGAACTCTGGTGATGGCCAGAAGGAAGGAGGTCCAATGAGGTCACAGGTGGGAAGAGGTCAGTGGCCTGAAGGAAGCAGAGATGAAAGGTAATGGGTTCTGTTGGGTGGATATTCTGGTGGCTGGAGTGGCGTACAATAAGGTCTCAGGTGATCTTACTCTACTCATTTATTTGTAGATCGGGTTTTAGGGAGCATTACAGTTATGCAGGTGCATTCGGGATATTTCTGGAATTGAGTGCTTTGTCGTTGGCAGGGAAGTTAGAAGGCATAAGCAAAGCATAGTTGGGTGTGTTTTTTTTTTTTTTGTAGATGTAAGCCAGGTTTCAATTCCTTGCTAGTTGCATAGGTATCCTAAGGGATGAAAAGCTTTAAGGGAGAGGCTGAGGACAAGCAGTAGATTAAGGTTGTTAAGCTGGTGGAGTCCCGTAATTCATTTGGAAGATAGGTATGCTGTGGGGGGATGCTGGGTTGAGGTGTGGTAAATAGTATGATGATAAGTTTGTTATTCTGCACTTGGGGGTGGTTTCCAGACTTATGGTTCTAAGGTTTTTCATATCCTCGCCATATTCAGGTAAGTGAGTTTTCAAAATCCAGAGTGCAGTGCATGTTGCTCGTTGTTAAAACGGGCTAGGATGAATGTTGTCCTTGTCCTAAGGGCATATAGGTAGAGCCGTAGGGGTAATTTGTATCTCTGTTTTTTGTAAATGGCTGTAGAGTAGGATTGTGGCCGGTTTTCATTTTTCTTTGGCTAGTCATTAATTTCATTGAGACCTCCTGTGTTGGTAGAAGAGTGATAATTTTAGCTATAAATAAGACCTTATTTTATTTTGCAGGGGTATCTGTTGTACAGTTACTAGGGGAGTTGGGAGGTAATATTATGGGATCTTTGGTTGGACATTTAATTTTCAGCAGTGTCTGCATTTTATGCAGTTGATAAACGTGATATGCCTGCGTGTGTGGAGTATTTATAGTCTTTTCTTTTACAGATGATTCTGACTGCAGCTTGGGACATGCAGAGCTGGTATTACTTGGGGTACTGAAGAAATGTGGACATGACAGGTGAGAGAAAACATGAGGAGGGTTACGGTTGGCAGGGTAGTGTGACAGGAGGTTGCAGGTTTCCAGTAGTGCAACGAATATGGAGTTGTTGGTTTGTTGCATTTTTCTTCCCTGCAGGCACAAGATAATGTCTTATTTTTGTTTGATCTTGTATGGGGAGCATCATTGTGGAATTTTACATTGTTTTATGGGTAGCGGGGTTTTTATTTGGAATGGGTCAGATATTATTGCAGACATCAGGGGTAAGGAATTAGTGAGTTACATTGCATCAGTTAGGCTTGTGGGCTAGATGGGGGGTTTGATGGGAGGATTTAGTTTTGAGTTACTGCAGTTTCAGGATAGACTGGGCTGGGTTGATTCACTATATTCTGAATGGTAATAGTGTGTCATGGACATTGGGTAACCTGGTGGTATTGGGCATTCTATAGTATGTTGGTATATTGTGTGGGTTAGTTTTGCCTGGCTTGGTCTATTGTTGGTGATGCCGGCCATGATGGTGGTGTTGAGGTCATATTGCTACCGGCCATGGATGGTGGTTTAAGTGTCTCATTGTTTATTATGGGTAGTTGGTGTGATGATAGAATTTTATTAAATGGAATTTAGAAGAGATTTAAGAATGGTATTGCAGTCATTGGACAGCAAAAAAAAACTTTCATTGGGCGGTACTATGGGGTTGCAATGTAGCATGGTGGTATGCATTTGCCTCAGCATGGCTTCAAAGGTGGTGGGCTTAGTAGTGGGTCCAGTGGCTGATAAGGCTCTTGGTGTCATTGTGAGGCTTTCTGTGGTTGAGTGGTATGGTTTAATTACATCATGGCAGTAGTTATGATAGATGATGAGGCTATGGTTGCTACTTTAGCATAGGTGAGGGGTCAGTGATTTGTTTTCAGTTGTTAGGTACCTGACTGTTTCTGTTAGTTATGTATAGGGTTAGGAGGTAATGACTTGGATCTAGTTTGGTTAGGGAGGATGGGTACACCGAATAATGTTTGACCTGGTGCCCTACCCTACTGGTAGTTAGTTTGCTGGAAGTTTGGTTGGAGAGAGGGAGAACAGCCTTGTCAGGCTGGTGGGTTGAGAAGAGGGGCAGGCTTGCCCTCTTCTGTTCCCCCTCTGGTGTTAGATGTGCAATTCAATAAGTTGGGAAGGAAATTGAGCAGTTGCTCTGTTGGATAAGTTAATAAGCAAGCAGAGGTGCTTATTTAGATGATGGTATAATTCAATAAATTGAAAGTGAGCTGGGTAACGCTGCCTTGTTAGTGCAAAGATAAGTGAGCAAGTGGGGGACACTGCTTATCAGGGGTGAGTGGTTACGCTGCCCTTATGGTTATTTTTTGTTTTCTTTCATGGATGTTATTATCACCTGTGTCATGTTTTTTGGTTGAAATTTATAATTATTGGTTAACAATCCAGTGCATCTAGCTATATCCCTCTTGTTTCCACACCCACATTTTCTCTACACCAATCACCCACCAACACCGTGACACACCCCATCAGCCTATTATCCAATTTCAAACCACTCCCACAGGCACTACATTTCAATACATCCCACTTCTAATACACTCACTCACCTACCTATCCTAATTACATCCAGCTCTACTCCCACATCTCTTTCTTTCTACACTACTTTAGCTAAATTCGTCATACCCCTTGCACTATATCATATATATTAGACAATTACAACACTCAATACTAGTAACCTTCTCAACATGCCTACATACCCTTATTCCATCCTATGTCTTCTATCACTTTCTCTTAAACTATCATACCTGTATCACCTCACCCAACCTGTCATTTCTTACCATCCACAACTTTACCACACAACCTACCACCTGAATACCCCATTCCCACAATCACACTATCCCATCTCTCCCCATCTTCACCCAATAACACAGCTCCTCACCTTCTCATTTAAACTCCTCACCCCTCAGAAATACTCTACCCCCATAACAAATAAACACCCCTTAATCATTTCAGATGACCCAAACCATCTTAATACTCTAATCAACTATCTTTCAAACCCCATCTTCCATCTCTTTACCTGCCTTTTATCTGGTGATGTCCACCCTAACCCCGGCCCCTCCTCCTCCTCCTCCCCACACAAGCCTATATACTTTACTTCTCTAAACTCACAAAGTATAGTGAATAAAGTCCCCAACCTCCACGCATGGCTCACACATAACAAACCTGATATACTATCTATTTCAGAAACTTGGTTAAAGCCCTCCATAAAAGATTCCGAAATAACTCCACCCAGCTACTCAATCATTAGAAAAGACAGGACCCAAAAGAAAGGCGGTGGTGTTGCCCTCCTTTATTCCTCTTCCTTGCTAGTTACCCCATATAACAAACCTACCCCAACATTTAACAATGCTGAATTACTCTTCTCTCTCCTCCAAGTTAATAAACACAAACACATTTGCCTAGCATCCCTCTACATTCCTCCAGGGGACAATATTTCTACACTTGAAAATATCCTCTCCTGGCTCTCTGACAATATTAGCAATGAAACCATAATTCTTGGAGATGTCAATATTAACTGGGCCTCCATCCAGTCTCCAACCAACCCTCTTAACATCAATCTATACAACTTCTCCTAGCTAATCAACACCATAACTCACCCTTCTAAAGACCCCTCCAGTGGCACCATCCTTGACTGGGTTCTAGTGTCACACCCCCACTATTTTACAAGCAGCGGTACTCTTCCTGACCCTCTTGGTGATCACCTGCCCACTTTCACCCACCGACTCCCCTGCATCTCTAATCGCACCCACAACTACATCACTACCCGCAATGACAAAAACTTTAACCCTTCAATTTTCATTGATTCCCTGAAAACTATTAATTGGAACAATTTAAAAACACTGCCCCTAGAAGAAGCAGTTGCCCATTTTAACTCCACATTTCTAGGAATACTTGATTCCCAAGCCCCTCTACGAACAAAAAGAATAAAAACTAACTCAGCCCCCTGGCTAACCAAAACTACTCTCTCTACCATGAGGCTTAGAGACAAAGCCTGGGGACTCTATCTGAGAAACAAGACACTAGACAAACATATTGCATATAAAACCCTTCATAATAAAGTAAAAAAGCTAATAATCTCTGATAGACAAACATACTTCTTCACACTCCAGAACAATAATAAAACCAACCCCCAAAGATTCTGGAAGGAAATGTCCACCCTCCTCAACCCCAGCAAACCACACACCCCTACCCTAGACCCAAACATCCAAGACCTAGACTTAGCTATTCAGTTTAACTCCTTTTTCATCGACTCTATTAGTAAACTCACCTCTTCCTTCTCATCCTCCCCCCACCATCTAACACCCCCCCTCCTCCTATCACAATCAACCCTACCCCCATCTCTACTTCACATAACCCATCTTCCACCTCTTCCACTACTATTACTTCCCCATCAACTGAACCCTCCTCAAACTCGCCATCTCCACTTCCCTCTCTATTCACTTAAAAACCTGTATCTACTACCACTATTAAGAAATTCCTCCAGAAATTAAAGCCATGTACTAATGCCCCTGATAACATTCCCTCTTATTTCCTACACATAGCTGCAGATGCCATTGCCTATCCCATTAGCATTCTAATAAACCGTTCCATCCAAGAATGCACCGTGCCTCCATTGTGGAAGCAAGCATTCATTATCCCCCTTCATAAAGGAGGCAACAACTGCAACATCAATAATTTTCATCCTATTGCTATTCTATCCCCCATTTCAAAACTTCTGGAAAAGTGTGTTCACCTCCAACTCTTGCCACATCTCTTAGATAACAACCTGCTAACCCCTACTCAACATGGATTCAGGCCAAACCATAGTACCATGACTGCCCTCTTATCCTTTCTTGAGACTGTCAATAATGCACGTGATTCTGGACACATTGTCTCTACCCTACTTCTTGACCTATCCAAGGCCTTTGACACCATCTCACACAATCTGCTTTTAACTAAACTGTCAAAACTCAACCTCTCTCCCTCTTCCATAAATTGGTTTTCTAGCTATCTGTCAAATAGACACCAAGCAGTTAGATGGAAGAAGGCTACTTCCCATTCCTTAGCACCCCACTGGTGTTCCCCAAGGATCTATTCTGGGCCCCTCCTCTTCAATATATTTGTCAATGACTTTCATCAATCTATCCCATTTGCAAACATCATTCAATATGCAGATGACTCCACCATTATCTGCTCTGCCATCTCCCCCTCACTGCTCCAAAAACTTACTCAGCAAGCCTTTTCAATAACTGAACACTGGATGAAAATAAACCACTTAGCACTCAATGCCTCCAAAACAAAACTTATGGTTTTCACCCTTCCAAAGCTACCTCCTTCAATACCAACTCCTTCTCAATTACCAGCCTAAATAACACCCCTAGAACTAGTCTCTGAAACTAAGCTATTAGGAGTACTAATTGACAATCGACTTAGTTACAATTCCCATCTACTACTAAATATAAAAAAACCCCATCAAAAACTAGGCATGCTCTACCGTCAGAACCAATACCTTACAAGCTCCTCCAAAATCACACTCGCTTCCTCTTTTCTCATTCCCTCCCTTCTCTATGGTGCTCCATCACTGACTAATCTTCAGGCCTCCCTAAAAAAACAACTTTCTTCCTGCTATAACAAAATAGCCAAATTCGCCAACAGCCACAGGTCCTCTACCCACCATTGTTCTTCCCTTCAAAAATTAAACTGGCTTGAATTACCAAATCAGCTTACATATATTCAGTTGACTTTCGCTCATAAGCTCATTTCCAGTCCTTCTCTTTGTCCCTCCCTGTCTTCTGCCTTCAGAATGCACCTACCAAACAGAGTCCTAAGGTTTAACAACCAAAACCTATTAATAGTACACAAACCATGTCATCCCCCAGGCAAACACTTACTATCTTTTAACCTTGCCCGTCTATGGAACTCACTTCCTCCATCCATTCGTACTATCACTAACAAATACATGTTCAAAAAATCACTTCATACATATCTAAAATCCCAATGGGATTGTTCTTGCTCCCTCCCCTCATAGATCTGTAACAATCCATCTCCCCTCACACTTATCCTATTAAAGCTTATGTTTCCTCACTATAGTTATTTAACAAAGACCCTCTGAGTTTCTTCTTCAATAACTTCCCTGATTGCATATCTCAATACTGTTTTTATTTCTGAATGTTTCTCAAATTTATGCCTAATGTATTAATGTTTTATCTCTACTCTGTATAATTGTCTTGTAGTTATAGCATCTACTTAATTCTGTCTATATCACAGCTTTTCTCCCCATCTTTGAATGTTTTCTCAAATTTAAGCCTAAATGTATTAATTTTTATCTCTACTCTGTATAATTATCTTGTAGTTATTGTATGTACCTAATTTTGTCTACATTGGAGCTTTTCTCCCCAGGACTCCATTGAAAACGGGTTCTTTTGGCCCAATGGACTATCCTGGTAAACCAACTGCAAATAAATAAATAAATAAATAAATAAACAATCATGTTTATGGAAGTTTAATAAAGGTTGTCAAATGTCATTTGATGTTGTGTGTTTATTGAAGAGGACCAGGACAAATGAGGTTTGGAACAGACCATTTTGTCCTGGGACATCTTCAAGTGGGGCTAGATACATAGATTAGCAGGAGTTAAGAGAATAAGGGGAGGATAGGGTTAAATGGGATGGAGGGATGTTTAGCAGGAAATGAGGTAAGGCTTGGGAGGGGCTTAGAGGGTTTATTCAAGTGTAACTGAGGTAGGAGTCACATTTGTGGTGTGAACTTGCTACCCTCCCACCCTTCCCCTTTTTATTAGTGGGATTGTGATTATTTCAGTTTAGGATTGCAGAGAAGAGGGGGAGGATTGCCCTCTTCTGTTCCCCTTCTGGTGTTGGATGTGCAATTCAATAAGTTGGGAAGGAAACTGAGCGGTTGCTCTGTTGGATAAGTTAATAAGCAAGCAGAACTGCTTATTTGGATGGTGGTGTAATTCAATAAATTGAAGGTGAGCGGAGTAATGCTGCCTTGTTAGTGCAGAGAAAAATGAGCAAGTGGGGGACGTTGCTTATCAAGGGCGAGTGGTTAAGCTGCCCTTATGGTTATTTTATGTTTTCTTTCATGGATGTTATTATCACCTGTGTCATGTTTTTGGTTGAAATTTATAATTATTCATTAACAATCGTGTTTATGGAAGTTTAGTAAAGGACGTCAAATGTCATTTGGTGTTGTGTGTTTATTGAAGTGGACAAGGACAAATGGTTTAGTATACACCTTTAAGTTGAGATTTTAATGCAAAAATACAATGCTGGTGGAGCAGGTATTTAGAGCTATATGTTTCAGTCAGAAGCTTCATCAATTTGCACTTCCACAGCAAGATGGATGAAATAGTAATGCTGGAATAAGATGAAGCTATGCCATTTGTATGTGTGTAAATTCCCCATATCGTCAGTTTGTATTAATGCTGATATAAATTTCCTGCTAAAAGGCTAGTGCTACTTATTTTCAGCTGCTGATCCATTGCTCTAATAATGTTATATTTTTCTATTAATAATGTTAATTCCTTTTAATATCTTCATTTAAATATTCTGAGGGAGCTCCTCCATAGATGATAAAAGTGAAATTCTTTGAGTGTCATTTGTCCAAAGCAAAAGATGCCGAGGAACATAATGTTGATAGATGTTTTCCATAGGAAGTCATTGCTGGTGAGATTTATGTGTATGTGTGCCAGCAGTGATTACCTTCTTTTGGAAGTTTTCTCCCTTGTTCAAGCTGATAAAACTGTTAAGTTGGTATATATAAGTACAAAAATGTTTGAAATGAACTTTTTTTTTTGTTGCCCTTTTTTGTTTCAGGCACCATTTTTCAGCTTTTCTGATGCTCGCAATTTTACTGGTCGAGTATCTTTAGTACAGCCTTCTGAGGGTATACATAGAGTATATACTGCATCTCAAATACACTGTTATAAAAATTTCCTTATGTGTATATGCATAGACTTGTTTTTTTAACCTTGGCCTTCACTGAAAGTGGCCCACAGTCCAGTTAGTTGGACAGCCCACTTATCAAAACAGTACATAGATATGTACATACATACGTACATACCTACTTACATACATACATAAACAAACAAACAAATAAATAAATAACTATGACATCAATAAATAGTAGAATATAGTTTATTAGTTGTGAACTGATAAGTGTTTGATATTCTGTGACTCATTAATGCAAGTTCCAGTTTGGCTAGAGTGAATGAGCAAAAAATGCAAACTTACATATACCAAATCTGAGATATCCTTTTTCTGGAGTATTCCACTTTCTTCAAGACATGGCAGTCTTGGAGTTGGTATATATAAGTTCAGGGCCAGGAGCTTGCCCCACCCCCATATTGGGGAGTGGGAGGAGGGGTTGACCCTGCCAAAAAAAAACAATTTTAAAGGAGAAAAAGCAATGTTTTCCTGTGTTTTTGTATTTTTTTCATAACTCCAGGGGTTCATACTTATGAATTTCAGAATTACAATAGGGGATCCTCATGAGCCAGATCTAGTTTCTGTAGCAGAAAGGTAAGAAAAAGAAAAATGCACATCTTACTTAAAAAATATTTGTGCATACTTGAAAGTAGTTACAATGGTCATTAAATTATTTACTAAACAATATAGTTTACAGAGTAAGTCACAGCTTCTGAATGGTCCACATCCTGTGCTTTTTCTCCAGAAATATATATTCTTGCATACTACTTTGTAAAAACTACAAGAAAAACCTAGCCAAGGTAGAATTTTCACTGTGTGATATCTTAAACCTCCTATAATAGAGGCCCATGGGATATATGGAAATAACCCCTTAAGGACATCAAGTGTTTCAGAAATATGGCTTATGATTGTCCATGACTTTTCACTTTTCTTTTAAGTCTTTGTGGATACATTCAGGCCAGTAAAGTCAAACCCCATTAGCTCTAGACATGAATGTTTCAGCCTTCTTAAGACCTCATCAGCAGAGCAGGAATCTGAACAAATGAGCATTTCTGTCCATAACAACAGTGGTAATCCTGAAGACTAATTTTCTTATTAGTACAGAGACGTTGGCGTTAAGTTCTGAAGTTTGTTTTTTTTAAGTTGCAGTATAGCTTTCATGAGGTTTCATGCACCAGATTTGCTTACTTTTAAATACTGTGTTCAGTATTACTTATATATTCTAAGTAAACCTTCAGCCTTTGTAACAGGCAGGACAATACAGAAAGCAGGTTGACAGTGATCAGCAAGTCAAAAGCCCTGTTTTAATGTTATATTAAATCTAAATTAATGCATTTAACAGAGCAGATAAAATAAACATAAAAGCAGTCTAATAAAGCAGGAAAAGCTAAATGTCAAACTGCTATCAGTGAATGCATTAGTTACTTAAAAAAATCATGTGATAAAGCAATGTTTGACTATGAAAAGGGGCATAAACTTAGTTTGGATGTCAAGATCAGACTATTTTCCTCTGCAGTGGGGTAATGCCTATATAGATAGAAGTGATATTATATTTCTTAGCTGGAGCCCTGAGTTATTGTATTAACATTTGATGGCTGGGACTATCCATCCTGGTAGTTTCCATTTTCAGTAGAGTTCATATCCATTAGGCTGACAGGAGATCAGGCACACATATGCTCAAGTGTACTGTGTTATCAGCTGTGAGAGTGCATGGGAAAAGCATTTACATTAGTGAGTGAAAGAGCACCATTTGCTAAGTGATAGTACACTGTGCCACCTGTCTGACACCATGCTGGTGCGCTGATAAGGTAAGGCATTAATAGCTTGTCCTATCATGAGTAAAACTTAATTGATCAGGCAATTGAATTCAAACACTCATGGCTTATGCTGGCCAGTTGTTTGTTGTCATACTAAATTAATTTGGCACTTTGCAGTTTGACACCGATGTGCTAGCACTTTCTGAAATAAGATCTTAAGCTCAGTTTTGTTCCCCTGGAACCTGCTTCTGCTAACATGAGAAGAATATGACTAAAATTAAACAACTGCAGGGGATTTAAACCATCTAAAATCTCATTGTCATTTATTTTCTTTGCTAAATGTTAAACTGTATTTAACACTGCATGTCTTAAAAAATTTACAGATAGATGTTTCGTCATGTGGAAAAGTATTCTGCAGACAGCCTAAATCATATTGTTGAGAAAATAAGATGCTAAACCTCTTAAGAAGTGTGGAGGTTCTATAGAATTTTTGGACTAATTGCTCAGAAAAAAACCCATACTTTTCATGTTTATTTTTTACATGACATACCAATAATGAACCAGAATGCACATTGTTTTCAGCTGCAATAGATAAACCATAAATGTTTAACTATCATAATTTAAAAAAGTTGCTGATATATAAAACACTTGAAAAAATTACTGATCTTTCAACACATTTCCTTTGAAGTAGCTTGAACAATAAATCAGCAAACAGTGTTTAGTGCCTCTTCGAATTCATATGTGATCTGAAATATTCTACCCACATGTACAACTGAGGCTGAAGTTTGCTGGGTACTTGTCAGAAAAGATCCAGTCTTCTTATTAGTTCTTAATCGTAGAAAATTTTAAATTATGTTAAAATTATAATGGTAATAATGTCTTAAGAGAATCTGAAATAAAGCAGTAATTGAAAACTATCCAGGAATTATGCTAGATGTAGTATTTGAGAGAAATGTAATCAGTGAAAATGATTTTGTGCCAGTTTGCCGATTTCCTGTTCCATGAAAAGTGAGTTAAAAAACAAAGAGATTGACTTACTTTTTATGGAGGCCTATTTAGGGGTAAGCAACCCACATATGCTATGCAAAGGACTTCACTCCCCTGCACCCTTGGATTTAATACAGTGAGTTTAGAGCAGCCCCAGAAATATGCAAATGTGAATGAGCTGTTTTGTTAAGTGTGACTTCTTCCTATGTATTATTATTTAAACATATAACTGGCAAGTTCCAAGAAAACATTTTTTGTCTAATCTAACAGCATTATTATCCTGTTACCCTTTAACGTTAATCCAGATCCACTGTTTAAAAGGCACCAATTTGCAGTAAAACATGTCGCTATATAATACTGCTCAATGAACTGAACTTAGATGACAAAAATGGGTGACAGACAATATGTGAACTGAATACCATATTATATCACTAGGGAAATTCTCATCATAAAAATCTTGGACTGACATTTTCATTTGCACAGGATAAGAATAAGGTAACATGGAATGAAATTTTCTGAAGTGAGGAATATGAACAGTATAATTGTTCCTGGTTCAGTGCTTCCTAGTTGAAGTCAAAATGGAATGGACCTGTAATAAGACTTTTATTGAATGTCATTGCTTGACCATATGATATGGCATTTAATGCTAATTCCCAGGCATCAGCTTATGCTTACTGCTGTCTGAATGAGAGGTTCCCGTTTTATGCTTAAGAACATACGTGTGATACACAGAGCAGCAAGAATTCACCTGTGATTATGGGAACCATATACTAACTCTGCTTTTTTTATTCTTTCTTCTCTAAGTAGTTGTGGTCTCAGAGTTAGTAACTGTAAGTAACATGACTGTGAAGGAGTCAGATCTTTTAGATGAAATAGTGATTTTTGCACTTCAATGTCGTTTTTAGGATCTCACTAACTATTTTAGAGTACTGGGACTCAGAGAGGAGTTTCAAAACACCAGTAGGTCACCCTTTCTATATGCTGTAAGAAGCTTTCAAGACCAGTATTGCTTCTGTGACACTGACGTCTGCAGTCATCCATTATTTACATATTTTAAATTTCTTTTGCTCTTACATCCCTTTCATCAGTGATCTTCAGGTGTAGCCACCACTAATAGCTAATCATTATGCCCTTCTGGTCCTGTAAAATATTATCCCTTGTTGACAGGGATATAAATTATGGACAGGCCATGCTGTGACTGTTATGAAGCTTTTCATTTATGGCTAAACAGGTCCTTGCATCTTACATTCAGTGTGTCATCTCTGAGCTGTATAACACTTAGACAACATCCATTGTCCTACTAGGATGACTTCCACAGGTGTTGCTTTTCATGCTTTATATGTAGTCCCCTCAGTCTCTACTGGATGACTCATTTCCTCAGGAAAAAAGAGCAGGTCAAATGGCTGCTAGATTCTAGGTTCTAACCAAACCCCAGGCCACTGTCTGTGCATGAGCACACTCTGCAATTCCCTCATACACCACTGGATTACAACTAGCCCATGTCTATTATATAATTTTATGTTACTGGTAGGTGTGCAGTCTGCTAGTACACATCTGCTGAAATAAAGAAAACTGTACTTGCCTTTAATCAGGATGTGAATTATTTTTACTATTTCTAAGCAATAATGCCAAACAGGGTTTGGTGGAGGGCCTTACAATCTCAGAAAGATCCATTATTTCCCTCATAATGCCCATCCTGGAGGGCATTATGACACTTACATAATGCAGTATGTAGTATTTTTTTAAATTAGTATATACTTTTCAATATTTGGATGAAAAATATTATCTATGCCTAATATTTCAAACTTGGTGTGGCATATGTAATTGTTGGAGGAAGTATATATCGAAAATATAAGTTGTGTAAGTATTTAATGTCCACACACACACACACACACACACACACACACACACACACACACACACACACACACACACACACACACACACACACACACACACAAAATGTGCTCAGCAATTGCAGCTGCTTTCTTGATTGAATACTCTTCAGATATCTTATTGTAATTAAATGAATAAAAAAAAAATCATATAGTGTAAGGTACAATAACCCTCTGTGCCTGTCAACTGTCATTAATTTTGGACTGTCCCTCAAAAATAATTTTCTGGTAAATCACTGAAGAATACTGTCATTCAGTGAAGCCAGACATTATACGTTCATACTTCTCATTGTTCAGACAACGCAAGTTGTTATATTTAAATAGTGACCTTTTTTCTTTTTGCCAAGATATTCTTGGCTTTATCCTGAATTCCTAAGCAAAGAAGTCGAGAGGTGTGCACTTGGTGTCTCCTGGTGACTCTACTGCATGGTCTTGCTTTCTCTCTCTCTCTCTCTCTCTTTCTTTTTTCCCCCAATTCTATATTTCTTATTACTTTTTTCTTTTGTTTACTTTTTTATGCTCACTAAATAGCAAAATTGTGATAAGTAAGTATACCAATATGCAGCTGATTGCCTTTTGTTTTTTTTTTGTTTTTTTAGAATGTGTTTCACAGAAGCTTAGTTTGCTGTGAAGCTGCAGACTTGTTTTTTGCCAGGCAATATCTGCACATCAACAGTCTGGTGGAAAATGTTAATTCTCCGATAGGGTGTTAGAGTATATTTTGCCCCTTATCTGATATATAATAAACAGACCCTACAGAATTGACTTCTGCTGCAATCACTCAAAATATAATTCCATTCCTATAATAATAAGTGTGCTTTAATAAAGTATTAGTTTAAGTGTGTGCACACTTAAGCAACCAGCGTATTGTATGTTTTTTATTTTTTTATATTTTTCCCCTAACAGATTTGTTTCTTTTTCAATTGAATTGTACAGGTTATAGGTCACATTAAAGGTGGGAAAAGTTTTAAAATGATTTATTGTGATCTCATTTTTTTATATCACAAAACCCTGGCACTTTAACAGGGGTGTGTATACTTTTTATATCCACTGTATTCCTCTACAGGGGAGACCCAGGAGGACTTCCTGGTTAAGTGGCTTGTTTGAAGTTGCACAGTTGGCAAATGGAGGTATAAGGATTCATAATTTGTATGTTTGTTTACAAGAAGGAGTTTATTAACAGGTCAGGGCCTTAAGTGCCAGACAACTCTAATTCACTTAAGTAATTAAAAGAACAACATGGACCTGCATTTTCTGAATAATAAGTACTATGAAACTCTAATAACTGGCATTATTGACTGACTGTAATCCTCACTGTTTACCAGAAAAAGAGACATTCTTGAGGGACAGATATAAATATTAGAAAAATCAGCAATGTTATGCAAACTCAGAGACAGATAAGAGGCAGAACATTTTAATTCGGTTAATTGTTAACAGACCACCAGGTTTTGCATCAAAAAGCATTTTCTAACAAGTATAAGATTGTAATGAATAGCATTTTTGACTGACTGTAATCAGTGATAATCAGAAAGTGAAACGATAATGAAGGTTGGGTACTTAGTGCAGAGGGTTACGGCACTAAGTTCTAAAATTACTCGCTTTATATTGTCAAAGGTGCAGGATTTGATTCTTGGGTAAAGTAAAAGCAAAATATGGATAGAAGCTAAGGGAAAATAAAGTATGCTTTATAAAAGCATGCAATGTGTTCACTGGGACACACACACATACACCACCCTCTGCATCAGCTGCATCACTCAAGGAGAGAAAATTTGCAACATTTAATTACTTGGCAGAAAAGAAATATGGCTTGTCATTACCTGTAGCATGTTAGTTTGTAGTTGTTTTGTTTTTTTACAGAAGACCATGCTCTTCATGTGACAAGCTCCAGGAAGTCTCTCTCACTGGTTTAAATTATTTTACATTTGAGTCAATGAAAGAGACTGAAGCTGCTGTCAAAACAAGAACAGCTAAGTAGAGCTGAGATGGGTAAGATATACTGAAGGCTGGCAGATGTGGACAGTTTCCTTCTATTCTTTTATTTTTATTTTATTTTTTTGTTTGTTTTATGCCCTCCCCAGCAAGCACTAGCCCTAGCTAGCTTCCTAGATTACCTTGTGCTTGATCTGGCCCTGGGTACATTATCAGTCTAGCTCTCCTTTCCTAGGTGCCTCATGCTCCACATCCACAGCACTTTTAATGTAATTATGCAAATTCCAGTCCATATTGCTGCAGGACGTACTTGGCAAGATGGTGTCAACACTTTATAACATGCTAAGAAACACAAGTTACTATAGAGGGTATGCAAAGCATGCCAGATACCATGAGTTTCTTTGAATAACTTCCTGATGACATTGCCATACCTAGTGGCATGAGCCATGTATGTACCTACTGCTTAACATGAGGAATGTGCCATATGTGCTTGTATACCTGTACTACATTATATGAGTTAATCAGAAATGGATATCTTTGCACATGAGGCTACCACATTTCTCCTCAAGTTGACCATTTCAGTGGCTGTAGATTTTTCATCCTCTTTCATACACAGGGCTCCAGCATGGTGTGCCAAAGATTGCTGGACTTTCATATATTTCCTGAACAGGAATTACAAGGAGCATCTTCTATGCATTAAGATGGCCCATTAAAAAAGTCTGATACTTTGTTTGACATGCTACCCAATGCTCACCCATAAAGGTAAGAAAACATAGACATTTTTATGAAGACCTAAAGATGTGCCACCCCAGTTTGCTCTGACAAAGGGAGACAATGGTTCAGGATTTGCAGCCTGAATGGTAAATATTTTTAATGTAATAGTACTTAATTTGTCTTACAGGCTACTGATGACCATCACCGGAACATGGTTGGCTGCCACAGAAGATAGTAACATCAGCTCTCCAGACAGCAGTATGTGTACATGTTGGATAGCATTCTAGCATACTTAGTGCAGTTCTGCAGTGGTGTTCATATCATATGTATATGGTATGATATGTGCCTCCCATATACAAGACCATTTCAGATATATGGAGAGGCACAGCCACTTTCGTCTCAGTCTCTGCCAACTGCTGCCATTGGATGTTGGCGTATGGTGCTCTACAAATTTGCCTCTTATATAGAGGGTCGGTGAAGTCTCCTCTGCTGAAGGCAAAAAGGGGTGGTCACTGGCATCTTCTGTGTCAGTTTGTCAGGATAGGGGATGAAGGGGAAATCTTCTCTACTGAAGTCAGACAAGGGATGTCTGTCACCTGTGCTGTTCCAGTTGCAGCTGAAGAGGCCAGAGGCTGCTGAGGTGAACTGGCAGAAGGACACCTGCATTAGTAACATGAAACATCTTCTGAAGTCAATTAATGATTCTCTTGATTGGTAGGCATTGATCTCTGGGTCTGTAGAAGAATTGGCTCAAGACATCGCCACCAAAGCGTGTGATGCTTGGGTATATTGCCCTCTGGACTGGCTTGGCATTTAACCATGCTAGCAGCCCGCCCTGTTCCTTTTTAGTGGTAGCTTTCCATTATGGGTATTTACCCATACCTTGTTCATTGTCCAGCTGTCTAGCATTAATATGTGTCCATCCTGTGTCCACCCTACCTTAAGTATGTACAGCACTTCATCTATCTGTCTCTGTATTTTATGTTTGTGTGCCCATACCTGATACTTATCCTTCACCCTTTATCACACTCAACATTATCCCTCAATACTTCCCCATCATAATGGAAAGAGGGTTCTATCCCCACCATACCATACCCTTCTCTTCCCCTGCTGGCCATTCCATATTACACCATTGTGTTTTTCTATCACTTTACTGTACATGGTGGCTACTTTGGTGTGCACACCCATATTGTCTAGCACTCAAATATTTGACTAGTTATTTCATTGGCACTCATATCTATGTGTAATGTGATTAATGTACTTATAGTTTCTTAGTTTTATATACTACCACTTTGAAAAGCTGAATTGCTGCTTGGCAAATGCCTATTACCATGTTATTTTCCTAATATGTAGTTTGTCTGTTAAGATTTGTGAATCATTCTAGATAAATGTGCTTTTTTGTTATCATTACTACTCCATTTTCTTATCCACCTGTATTATTCACCCTTTAACTGTGTTTGCTGTCCCAGTCATGACCTGTATACTGCCAAGGATTTATTCTGTTTTATCGTATCAAGTTGTATGGACATATCCAGAAAGCATTTGTTAGGGAACAGATAAATATCAAGCACTGTCAAGCTGAATATATTTATAAAATAAGACTATAGAATGGAAAGGCATGCAGATGGTATTTTACACCTTCAAGAAAAGATTAGAGCAGTCTGTTATTAATATCATTAAGCTATTAGTGAGGCACTAATAGCTCTGTTTATAAAGTGTACCACAGGAAGCCACCAAGCATCGTTCAGAAGATCTATCACCATCATGAAAATAAATTTAGTATTAACTTAGTATTAGTATATGCTGCTTAGGGTTCATTCTGAGCACTATATACAATATGTGAGACCCATATCAACAGATAAGTAAGGTGAGCATATTATAGACTACACTAATCAGGGGAATTCTGGTTTGTGTCTACATAACCTGTCATAGCGTCTAGTTGAGTGAATTGCGCAGGGTCACACAGTAGGAAATGCAGCCTGTGGGACTCGTACCTTAAACTACAGAGCTTTACATTAACAATTCATAAGTGTAATCCTCCATGCTGCTTCCAGACTATCACTTAATTACTGAGACTTAGAAAATTTACAGAAACACTGAATAATGTCACTATAGATCACTGTGTAATTTTAAGTGGAATGAATTATGTACACATGGGATTGCTTCACAGAAAGATGGCCCAGCAGAACAAAACAAGGAACAAATTTTATAATTGCTGGATTTTGATTAAGGAGTAGTACTGAATACATTTGTTTTTTATAGAAAAGGGTGCAGAGTGGAAATAATACCAAAGTTGACATAAGTGCACAGGAGAGCACAAAAAACACTGTAAATACTGAAGTTGAAGAAATCCATCCATCATGGTTAAAAAAAATAGTGAATACCTGTTAGGGCAGGGTAACTAGATAGAATAGTAATTATTTTTTCTACTTACCAAGAATGTGACTGTCCTGCATATAAGAATGTAAGCAAATTCATTACATTGTTCTATTTAATATATAATGTGAACATATTTTGTTTTTAATCAGTAGGGTGTGGAATCAAGAAAATTGCACAGGGTGGAGAAGCATTAAGCAGTTTCTTGTACAAATCTGAAGATACTGGCTGCACCCTTTTGCTAGAATTTCACTACAGTCCTAAAAATAGTAAACATTCTCATAAAATGAAAAACAATTAAATCTTTTGGAGCCACATTACTATGTTTGTCAAGTCAGATAGGTGACCCGGCAGGAAAGGAGGCATGTAGGTTTGTAATTACTGGATCACAAAAGCTATGTAATGTTTATTTTTATATAGTAAATAGGATTTACAAAAGGATTATAAGCCACTATTTGGATTATAAAATTATAGCACATATATTTATACTTTAGTTTCTTCTTTTTTCACGTCCATTTTATTGTGTCAGGTGGAAGTTTGAAATCTGAATATTTCCTGCTGCTCAAATGGGTGATTTAAAACTGAAGGTCTTGTCAGCTTTCACAAACACTGTCAGTTATGGTTTCTGCAGTTATGTACTTCTGCACTATAACACAGCCTGGAGAGCTGTGTGCTAATAATTCAGTTTACATTTTCATTATGTCAAGATACTTTCATGAATCAGAACACAGACAGCTTAGCATATTATGAAACCAAATTAAGAAAGTAAAAATCATACAAAGAAAAGGATACCAGCTGGTACAATTTACCCACTCAAGTGACAGTACTAGCTCTGATGCAACTGACCCACCCAGTTCCTCTTCCCAAACCTGGTGCATTCCCTCTTTGATTTCTCAGACCTTTTGTGCTTTACTTTCCATTCTGGGAATATTCCATAATGCTGCCATATTTTCAGTGAAGAACTGGTTTCATGCTGTTCTTGAACCTGATATTTTCCTGATTTCTCTGCAGTTGTCTCATGTACTTCTTACAGTTCCTGTTGTTCATTCATCTAAACACCACCTTCTACTCATATTCCCCTAAGATTATATACATAGGTGCACGCGCGTGCACACACACACACACACACACACACACACACACACACACACACACACACACACACACACGCATGCACGCACGCAGGCACACACACACACACACACACACACACACACACACACACACACAGTATACACACCTAAACACACATTGATACACACCCATGCATACATCCACACATACAAAGACAGACAGACAGACACACATACACACACATACATATGCACTCACATGAATGCACATGCATATACATACATATACACACACACACACTCTTAAAGTGTCACATGGTATGCACACCTACACACACAAACTCACACACACACATGCAGGCAAACACACACACACACCCACACACATGCACTCACATGAATGCATATACATATACAAACACAGGCACACATAAATGTACACACATACACATACACACACACACACACACACACACACACACACACACACACACACACACACACACACACACACACACACACACACACACATTGCTAATTTCTGGATGCTGTCTCAGATATAATCTGCATGTGGAATCCAGTGAAACAGAAATCCCATTCTGTAGTACTTCACATTAAATCTTGCTACATAAAACGGTGCAGATACACCTCTATTTCCACATAGCATATGCTTCCCTGCGTTATTTGGATAATTCGCATCATTGTTCTCTCCAGCAAGTTATTATCAAACCCCATGTACATCTGTACTGCTTGTTCTCCTTCATGTTGCCACACTTTCCTCCTTTATTCTCATATTCCTTTCATAGTCTCACCTCCAGGCCTCTAATGTTTGGGTTGTCCATATCATATATCATATCATATCATATCGTATCATATCATATCATATCCCTACCCTTCAGAGTGCACATATACAACATTCAAAATATTTGTTCCACTGTACTTTATCCATTTGAGTATCTATTCTCTGTACTATGTTTGCAGTTCTGGTGGCCATTTCCCCTTACAGCTTCAGCAGACTGGGTACCATCATTATAAAGATGGATGTTGATCTTTATCACATATGTTGTAACAAATCCAGTCATGCTAAAAAGGGCCAGCTATGACAGTAATGCATGAAGCAGTTTGTTCGATACTGATTTAACATCAGACACCCACCAACACTGCACTCCCTGCCTTTGCCCTATCTGTTAACTACTTACCTGTAGACAGTGCCAGATAGGACTCAACCAGAACCTTTCAGATTCTTCAGTGTTGAGCAAATCATCATGTCAAAGCATTGCTGAAGCTAAGTTGTGCTATTTTGTTCACTCTATATGAAACACTTAAGACCGTCACAGAATGGAGTAAAACTTGAAGCCCAGATCTTTACTGTCTGAAGTTGTATTGTTACCAACCCCCTCTCTAAATGTG